>NC_140234.1:32433028-32615528 GCF_949987555.1 Borostomias antarcticus | reverse complement strand
ACTGAGGGGGCATTAAACCAGCAGCCATGTTATATTCCGGGGTTTGAATGGTCAACAACATGACCATTTGATGGTAGGTGAGCATTTGTCCACAACAGATTTAACAACCGCTATAATCGTCATCAACTATTTGTGGTAAAATACTACAGTCAAAGAACAGGTTGTCAGTGAAAGATTAGCATCCCAAAGGGAACCACCATTAAGAATAAAAACATGACGTGAGCACTGTCCTCTAAGCAAACAGAATGAGTGACTGATTTAACTGGGCCCTCTCTGAAAAACTGGGCTCAGGGTGACATTTCCTCCCTCCCCAACCCCCTAATCCAAACCCAGATATACGCCACATGTGGAGCTCCTCTGGAAAATGGAGACTCAGCTGGGAAATATATGGCCAGGAAATGTATAGTGCATGCCTGAGACGCTGGGCCTGTCGTGGGGAGGGAGTGAGGGGGAGAGTCCCCCCCCACGCCCTGTTTCCATTGAGTGTAATCCACCAGACCATTCAGGGGGCCTGGTGTGGGACCTCCTCGCCAAGACCATCACCCAATCAGAAAGGAGAAATGAGTTCCCCACATATGGGATTTTCCCACCACAGTGATCAGGGCAACATTCCACATCAGTCACCCCACATAGGCAACACACACACGCACACACACACACACGCGCACTCACTCAACTCATTCATCATGTAACTCACCCATCATGTAACACAGGAATTCTTACTGAGCATGCGACCAGTAAAGCAGAGGCTAAGCTAAACCAGCTCTCTTCTCCCTGAAAAGTTTTCAGAGGCTAAGCTAAACCAGCTCTCTTCTCCCTGAAAAGTTTTCACATTTTCAGGGAAACCAAAAAAAAAGAAGCTTGCCGGTCCAAACAAACAAGTCAGGAAGTCAGGGAAGAAGAGATTTGCTCTCCTGCTGATTGATATTTCCTCTCCTGCATCAACTATTACTTCCTCCTTGGTCAGAGTCTGAGTCTTAGTCAAACCGTAATGGTCTTCACAAAGACCAACATATTTTTAGGTTGAGTGGTTGAAAAAAGTGACAAGGAGGGACAACAGTGGACTGTTTGCTGAAGTAATACATGTTGAAAAGAGACTAGAACCAGTCAGTCCTAGCCCCATCACTTTCTCTCCCGCAGGTTAAAGGAGATAGGGCTGTTTGCCAGGTGTCACCCTGGGCTTCACTCCCTGTCCATCACTGAGACAGAAGATGAATGCACCCTGGTTACCAACACCCAAGACAACTACACTCATTTAACTCTTTCCTTACCCTGTCTTCGGTACAGAGAAGAGGAATGGTAAAAAAGGGCTCATCCCTACCCTCTGGTAAATGGAATTAAGTCTACCTCTAAGTAGTTCAACCCTACTAGTCTTCTCGGGGTATTGTAGTAACTAAACCTGTTTAATGAACTTAAACTTGTTATCTAAGCAGACAAACTAGTAGCTCCTTTGTCTGGCTGCTCCTTGTCTCAACAGTGCTGCCAGCTGTCTATCAAATCACGTTGATGGTAGGGCATTTCCTTTGTCCGTGCTGACTCACATGCCCTGTACGTGACAGAGTTAGTTAAAGAATGTCTGATTCTCCTCACTCTGGGAGTCGTATGATCCAGTGAGACAGGTTGTCCGTACCAGACGTGTGTGCAGTTTGAGTCCGGCAGGCCTGTCTGGCGGGGCCTCTGGACAAATGTAGCTGAAAATAGCAACATGGTCTGTGGTGAGGGGTTCCATTCTGTGAGTCAAACTATAGCCACCAAAGCCACAGACATTACAGGCTGTCAATAACGTAAGACATATGTTTTCTCTTCCTCTGCAACGTCCGAAGCCAGTGAGCAGAACGTAGAGTGCAGGGTGTGGACACTGTAGACCAGCGCCCATTTGCGATTAAGATGAGGTCTGAAAGTTGCTTGAGTCGTTCTCCCAATGGCGAGAGGTAGCCTAATAGAGTTCTCTGTGATGTCAGTGTTTTTATTCTAAATTAAGATATGCCCAGCCCAGGCGAGGGTTGTTCAGGGTCATTCCTAGGCAGGTTTCAGGTTCACTCATGACTCAGCCATAATTTATCTTGAGCTGCCCCCCCCCCCCCCCCCTCACCCCCATCCTATCAGATTGTCTCCACACTGAAGGTGTGGCCTTTGCTACGCTGATATCTCACTAAATGGCCAACCTAATGTCTACCACAAAGAAGGTGATCTCTACGTTGAAATTAAGTCATGTTAGCTCAGGCATAAATTGAGGACAGCACTGGTTCAGTCATTAAGGAAGCTGTCAATCTTCAGCTAGTCATTCTGTGTTAAGACTTTAGAGAGAATTATGCTTATTATTACTTTAATCTTTGCTGGGGACACTAGGAATTAATATGACTGGCTGGAGGTCTGCAATTCTGGATTGTAGCCTACTCTAGTAGTGTATTTTGATACTTATTGTACTGTGTGCATGCAAGGCTAATTGTAATAACAAGCTCAATTGTACAGTTGAGATACTGCACTACCTCTCTACCTCTCCAATTGAAAATCTGCCTACCATTCAGAATGCGAGAATACATAATCATAATAGTCCTTTCCCCCCTCGTTTGCGGCTTGAATATTGACCTTTAAGATATTGACACAGCAAAACTAAACGAGGCTTAGAATTGTAAAGATTAGGGAGGGTTTGACCTTTTCATCTATTCTTGTGGATTTTGATTCGGAAAAAGAAGACAGTTTCAGATCAGAACAGTTTATGTGAATTGTAAACGTACCCATATTGTAACATTTATAAGACGATTTGGGTGATGGTTCAATCCGCTTCATCGAAGCCTACAGGAGTGAGCGGCGCGTGAGTGAGGAGGGGGGGCGGGGGACAGGCGAGAGGAAGGAACTTGCGCTCTCCATATGCCTGGACTGTGGTGGTAACTTCAAACAACACCACATCTGGTCAGAACTGTGACGGACACAGTAAGTGCTTCAGTCTCGATTTGTCGATTGTCTTTTCTACGGTGTGGTGAAATATTTTTTTCCTTTCCAGAAATCGGTTGGCAAGGAGTAAGCTATTAATAACGGGACTTGATATTCGGCACAATGTGTAACTTTTGACTTCAAGGTACCTTAGCCCGTAGACCAGGTGAAGTCGTTCACTGTGATACCGGGAGTGCTGCATTCGGAAAGTAACGGATTTTGGTGGTTTGGGGGATTTACTTTATTTTATTATGCTCAAATCAAGGATTTACAATGACAAGTAAACGAAAGTCTATGAGACTCAAGCTCAGGCGATCTTTCAGCGAGCAGTTGCGGGATTCCACGTCGAAAGCTTGGGATTTACTTTGGAAAAATGTCAGGGAACGACGACTTGCAGGTCAGTTTAATTCAAAGCGGAACGCACCTACATTGCAATTGTTATGTTAAAATGTTGCTTTCAGGAGCATAATCTGAATAATTTGATAAATGTTTATTTTTAGCGTTCACGGACGAAAATGTATCATTAAATAATGCGTTTATAGTCCAAATAGGAGGTATGTGGGGAGTTCATCAACCTACAAATAGCCTAATAAAAACAAACAAACAAACAAAACAATCAGGCGACAGCAGCTGAATATTTGGGTGACTGGGGGTGTCCGCTCATTGTGTCCCCCTGAAACCTCAGAAGCCTGGTGAGTCCGTCTCACCATCCTTTTTACTGGTGGGCTTTCATTTGTATAGCTTAGTTACACATAACTTAAATGTGTCATGATTTAAATCCTAGTATTTGTTTAAGGACATTCTAATTTAATTAAAGCTATTAAGTCACTGATTAAAGCCCCCTATGATCAATGATGTGCAGCCTACAGCCATGGCAGTAGTTGCCATTGCTGTTTTGGAAAGCTTTTTACTTTTACCCTTTCAGAGTAAGACCTCCTCTGTTTCTGGATTTTGTGAGGAGTGTTTCTGGTTGTAGTTTGTTGCTTTCATTTCCATAATCTATCTTTTCTCTCTTCTATTCCAGTAATACCCTTTAAGATCTTTGGTTTCTATTTTTGAAAGGATCTCACAATGGAAGATGTGAGTGACTGCTGGAAGCACACCACTAGGGGTCAGTCAAATCATAGTGCTTGGCTACATTCAGCAGCCTACAACAGCCAAGTAAAGAAGTAGCATGCATTCTCTAATTGGCAAATTACTGTGATGGAAGTGGTGGTGGTGGGGGGCAGTTCCAGGAGTAAAAGTCAGGAGGGAACTGGTTTCCCTCTCAGATTAAGAAAATCTAGTCAACAAATCTCCCCCTCACATTTCAAAATCTAGGTTTTGTCCACTTTTTCTAATCTCTCTCTAGTGCTGTTTGTTCTCAAAAGTCACCAGAAATGAGCATTTAAGTGCTTTTTTCTTCCGGGGAAATCAGCCTCCCTGTGGATTCATGGGGATGCAGGTGGGGTCTGCATCCACCATCAGGGGCCCACCTACACCACCCAAGTATGGCTCCCCCAGTAAAACCTGGCCATTTCCACCACTGGCTACACAGCATCTTTGCTCCATGTTTCAGCTGCAGCTCTCTTGACATTTTAGCGGCATGCCTCGTGAGTTTCCAGTTGCCATTTATTCAGTGCATTACATTAAAACACACATCTCAGCGGTGCTTATATATATATATAGCTATACATGTATTGTGCTCTACATGTTTAACAAACGAGGGCTCATATGTGGCCGTGGCAAACGCAGCTCACCGAGTCTGCTTCTCAAGAGAGGCGTCCACCAACCTATCCAGAGGGCTCAACTAAAACCTGCAGATTCTATGAATGCATCCGGATTACTTGAAGCCTGCTGTCCAGGTTGGTAGGTTGGGAGCTGCCCTTGGCGGCTGTCTAACTACCAGCGCAGAGGAATGTTTAACCCGTGGCGCCCAGCGGAGTTGCTCTATTAACTAGATTAAAGGAAGAGCAGAAGGAGTTGCTCAAAGCCAGTGTGAAAGTAGGTCGCATTTTGAAGACCCCGAATGTCAGCTGATTTTTCAATGCCCAGGACAGTGTTAGGAGAGTCTGTAATGGGGTGTGTGAAGCTCGCGACCTCAAAACAGCTTGATTTCTTGTTATAGATGAATGGAAGCTGTGAGAATAATGGTCACAGAGTAATGTTTGCTTGGGTTTTTTTCTCTATTATTCTATAAATGATACTGCTTGTATATTTCATATTTTAAAATTGAGAGATGCAATAAGTGTTAGTCGTGTGTAGTGAGACACAATGCACAAAAAAAGGAGTCTAACCCACGGCAGTCTTTAAAAGCTCCTTCTACGAGGGAGGAGTATTATAATTGAATAGGAATAAAAGGAGTTTTTTTTTTCACTGTCATTAGTACCTTATAAATACTGTTCTATCAGCATCAGACCAGCGGTGTTAATGTGTGAGTTACCGTAGCCGAGCCTCGGCCAGAGCCAGCCATCCTACATGGATCGTGGGGTTGGAATCCATCAGTCATTTCAGGGCTATTCTTAAGCCTTGGTAGACCAGTCACAGGAAAACCAGCCACGCCACAGCCTGGCTTCCCGGGGGCAGATTACACGCGTCGGCCTCTGAATCACACACCACATCGAACCAGTGTCTAAACATTGACTTAGCTGCCTCTCATCTGCGATCAGTGCTGCTATATATGCGTTCCATTACACCTGGGAAGCCATGTCCACCAGTGATGCGTTCAGTCAATGAGGGAACTCCTCCCATCGTATTTGTGTTGTCGGTCAATGGCCTCAACAGAACTGTCATCAGGACCGCATGGTACTCATTGTATGTGTCCTCCAGCTTGTATCCCAGCCATTCTAAGCCGCCGTGTGAGAGAGATAGGAGCTGATCCCTCTGCCAAGGGTGTTTGGTATCTGGCTCTGGAGCCCAGACAGGGCATGCTGGGACAGGTTTGATCCAGACCCGACACAAAACACACACTTCAAGGAAACTCTGCCACACTGCCATTTCTCCACACGCCATGCAGCTCACTGTTACTGGAAGACCTCGGGCCCTTTCACAGCCCTGCTCCTGGGAGGTGTGTGTGTGTGTGTGTGTGTGTGTGTGTGTGTGTGTGTGTGTGTGTGTGTGCGTGTGCGTGCATGTGCGCGTGCGCGTGCGTGTGTGTGATTCGAACGTTGATAATGAAGTTGCAGTAAGCTCAGCCATGCGTGTTGGGTTGAATGGATAATGTTCTCGCTGGTTCCTCACGAGGGGTCTAGACAAGGAGGAAATGAGAGTGCGAGGCTCTGAGAGATCACGCCACTGTGAGCACCCTGTCACTCAAACTCCACTGTGCTCCCATCCAGGATCTGACACCTGGGGTAATTACTTCACTCCCGCACTGCTACATATTTTACCCCAGGGACAGTTTGCTGTGTGTGGGTGTGTGTGTGGAACTGTATTTGGGCCCCTGCAAAGATTTTTTTTTAAATGCGACCTACTGTAAGTAAAGAACTCAAAATGTGTGTGTGTGTTTGTGCGTGTGAGCGAGAGAGAGAGAGAGAGAGAGAGATGTGAATGCGTGTGTGTGTGTGTGTGTGTGTGTGTGTGTGTGTGTGTGTGTGTGAGTGAGAGAGAGAGATGTGAATGCGTGTGTGTGTAAGAGAGAGAGAGAGAGAGACTTAACAGTAGAGTCAACATATGAAATAATTTGCACAATTTCACACCACCACCCATTACCTGAACAAACAGCGTAGCCGCATTAAAATAGCTCCTGGTCCCGGTCAGGGTGTGGACTGAGGCTGTTAAAACCAGGAGGAGTTTATACAAAATTGCAGGGGGCTCAAGAGTGTGCTGTTGAATTGTGGTCTTTGTGTGTGGAAGCCAGGGTACGTTTAGCAGCCAGGGAGAGAGACAGAGGCTGTGTTTAACTTGGTTGCTGGCCTACTTGTACCCTATTCACATGTGTGGTGGTGTGCTTGCTCTACACAGGCTGCCTGTGTGCTCAGACCAGGCTTGACACTTGAGCGGCTAGCTCTGATTGGCAGTGGGAGGGTCTACATGTTGCCTGAGGATATGGACTCTATTTTCAGTCTGTAGACCCAATGGGTTGTTCCATATTGCAAACTCTACCCAGCTCTTGAATATGAAGGACTCAGGTTGAGCTTGTATCCCCATAAACCCCCCTATATCGCTTTAAGTTACCGTATATCATCTCAAACCAGAGTGTTCTCAAACCAAAGAGGTTCCGGTCGAACCGCCTAAGAGAATGTTCAGTGGTTGCTCCGCAGGTGTCTGTTTACCTGTTCTGTGGTGTTAAGTGTCATTGTGTAGGTGTTGAGGCTAACTAGGTGTACACCCAAGGTGCCTGACTCTGTGTGAAGCCCTGCTGGAAGTGAATCAAGGAGGTGTTACAGTAGGAGTGGATGGGCGGAGCTAAGGGCTAGGGGCGGGGCTAGGCAGGGAGTTGTACAGTAGAAGAATGGTGGGTTGGGAAGCTGAGATAAGCATGTAGCCCCCCCAACACACTCACACACACCCCAGTACAGTCTCCTGCGTGGTAGACTCATTAGCACTCCTCCTCGGTAAATTCAGCACCTGTGCTGAGGACCACAGCAGAGGGGCTGTTCTGTTTTTGGGCCGGGTGGGTCCTCAACGGTTTTATTTTTCTAAGCCCTTCCCTCTGCTGCCACCCCTGCCTTCCCTCTCTGCTTACTCAGTTCACAGGCATTCCTCTGGTGTTTATATTTCCCTCCGTACCAGGGGGGAAGTCGCCAGGCGCTCTCACAGACTCTGGATTCAGCTCAACAAGGTGGGCAGTGCTCCCAGTGCTGCGCCGCTACTGGCTCCTCCGTGGTCATGTGCCCCGGAGAGGTACTGTGGAGTGAAGTGTTGGCACTCCTCCCCCCTAAGCTTAGCCTCTCTTTCACGGCTCACTCTGCGGCTTGTTGCGCCTGGATGTGAAGGCTTCTTTCAGTCCTGGCTTCGGTGTGTCCGTGCGAGAGAGTGTGTGTACCAGTCAGTCAGCCAGCCAGCCAGCCAGCGGACAGGGCTCTGTGCGGAGGGAGGCCGGTGGAGAAGCCATGTACAGAGAGCTGCCGGAGGCCTCGGGGAGCGAGTGTCTGGGTAGTATGACCCCGGAGACCCAGGACATCTACCTGAGGATGGACCACCGCAGGAGACGCTCCAGCTACAGACTGGGCAGGATCATCGCCCGGCAGCAGCTGCTGAGGAGGATAGCTGGAGGTAGGAGAGCGGTGGAGGGGCTGGATAACGACAGGTCATTTCAGAGACAGAATAATAGTTATATAATCTGTTACCGACTATTTCGTCTCTCCAAATGGCAAGCCCTGTGTGTTGATTTATGGCATGTTTACCTTGTATCTGTGAGTATCAAGGTGTGACAGATATGATATATGTACAGTATAAGACTAGCCTTTGCTAAACAGTGTAGCTCTGAACTAGTCAGGTGATTAGTGCAGACCTGAGTACAGTATCTCCTGCAGTGTGGTTTGGTGGGGCAGCTGAAATGGTTGTTTTGAACAAAACTATTATAAAACGATTAGTATTAGATGTTACGAGTCAGGACAGAACTCTGAGAGAGATCTCAAACCAACTCATTAGTCATAATTCAAAACATTCAAACTTTATTAGCTGATTTACGTTGAGATAATCAATGTGCCAGTCATACTGTAGAAGGAAAACAAGGAACATAGGGAGCATAAGAGGGAGTGGAATCAGCAGGTCTTTAAGGTTTCTGAATTACGATGTTGAACAATGACAAACTTTACCTTTGAACCATAAATATTCAGACTTGCCCCTTTGTTGCTCAATTCCAACCTAGCTACAATGTACACCAATCGTTCATGATTAGTCAAGTGATTATTTACACGGTAATATAGTGAAATAGTGAGAAACTCCTGATATGTAAACAAAGATATCTCAGAATGTCGAACATTTCCCTGGCCCAACCTCCAGGGTGCTGTTAAGGGCAGTAGGACTCCAGAATATTAACATTTGACCCAAGCCCCTACAGACGCGAAAGTTGTTTTAGGCCAAATAGGCACAATGAATTCTGGGGCGCCTCCAGACCAGGAGTTTCTCCCCCGGCTGTTGAGCCAGACTCCCCATTCACAGTGAATGATGAACAGCCGTATGAAATTGGATAAACTGCGACTTCTTACACAGTGATTCTTAGCTAAGAAACAATCTAGCAACACTCTGCACCATGTAGGCACCCATCAGCCCCCACCCTGAATTCCGGCTTCAAATTTAAGAAGTCAGTAACCGCACTGTGATTTTTGGGCTTCGGCATCCATTTGAGAATGGAGCGAATGGTGGGTGTGACTTATTCACTCCCCCCCGCTGCTAATACCTCTGTGGTTTGACCTCTACCGACTAGCCCCGCTCTTCAGCTCTGCCCAGGCGCCGTCTGTCCCATACCTGGGGGTTGAGGCTGGAGTTTCTATAGGGCCGGGGGTCTGGGGGTCTAGTGTGCCGCATAGCAGAGGAGATAATGGCCCTCCTGCCACGCCCCTCACTCCTGCAGGTGTGGCTGCCTTGGAACCGGATCAAAGAGTGGCCACGTTACACAGCCAAGCTTCCCATCAGCAGAACCTTCAGCTGTCGCCCGGACAAATCACAGCATAGTTGTGTCCTCAGTCATTCTCTGCCTGGCAGGAGTCAGGATATGAGCATCATATCAGCGAGAGACGGCCTCTAGCTTCACAGAGGTCAGGATATGAGCATATTATCAGTGTGAGACGGCCTCTAGCGTCACAGGGGGATGGAGTCGACGTGTTCCGTCGGTGTTGAGAGTCTCCAGAGATGAAGGACACAGAAGCTATTGTTTGACTGATGTGTTGATACTTCCTGGAGCTCCGTGTAGGTACAGTATGCCTGTTTTAATGCAGAGGTTGTGATGACCAGCTGGGGAGAGGAGGCGTGTGGAGTCATGTGTCTGTGGCGGTTTTCAGATCAAAGATGTCTGCCTGGCGTGTCAACAAAAAACAACAATTTAGGTCAGCTGTGATGATGAAAGAAAAGATATGTACAGTGTTACTGAAACGTGTGGCAGGTGTTGTCAGCCTCTTTGTGATCTAGATTCTCTTAAGATCACATTTTTCATCCAGTATCAGTGCAGAGAAAGGCAAACACCTTTAAAAAGAAAAACACCTAACTAGAATAAGGAGGCAAGCACCTACAAAACAAAACGTCTGAGATAACAAATCTTCTCAAGATTTCCCTACAGAGGGGATTGACGGCTTGTGTAAACAGTCTTAGTACGAAGCGAGAGCTGATCACTGATGTTTGAGACTGGGGCCGGGTCAGTTTGAAAGATCTGGTCAATTGGTTGAACTTAGACCTATTATCTTGAATGATTAATCAGCAGTTTTTGAATGCCCCTCTCCTTGGATGTGTCTTGATCATGTAGAAGGATTGTGTTATCTCACTATTCCAGTGAGAAAGGGAAGGCCTAAGGTGCTCCTCAGGGTTGTGATTTGAGACGGCGTGCCGATTCTACTCAGGCTGAACCGTAAACCGGGCCGGGCTGTAAATACCGAGCGAGGATAACCGGCGGACTGACCTCCTCCGTGCTCTGCAGAGGATCCGGCATTCCAGCTGGTCAGCTCTATTGACATAGCAGGCTGAAAGTGAGGGGGCCGTAGTGCCGGGAGAGTTACACTCGTATTGTTTCAGCCTAAATTCCAGGCACTCTTGTGGGGTCTTTTAGTCTGTTTCCGATTTGCTGGCATTTCAGTGACACCAAAGCTATGTGTGTGGGTCCCCATTCAGTCCACTGATTATAGGGGTGGGTGGCTAGTGTTTGGCATTGTCATAGAATAAAAGAAACAATATAGTTTCAATTGAATAATGGTCAAAATGTAGTGAGGTTACTTTGGTCAAATATCTGTAGTCTTTTTTTTCTGCTCACAATAGTAATAGAATGAGCATCTCTCTATCTTGGAGCGGCATGTTTGTACCAGGGGAAGAGTCTGTGTGATATGGTGGAGGAATGTGTCACTTTCCTGTAAATGTTCTGGTTCCTCCATCACTGTCTCATCGCTCTGAAGTGGGCTGCTTTAATGGGGGTATTGGAATATGAAGGGAGCGATTGTGGAACGCCCACCAAACACTCCAATGACTGCCGAAACCATTAAATCCTCACAAGTTTTGACATTTTGAATTTGAAGGGTGTTTTCAGTCAGGATTAGGGGGCGGGGGGGGCATGTGACTGTGCTGACGGGGGGGGGGGGGTGGTCTGTGCAGAATGGCTGCCTACATTCATGTTTATTAGCCTTTTGGCTTTTGGCTCCCGGAGACATTCTCTGTACATTACGGTCAGTTTTTCCATTGAGGGACATGTTGCCGTTTATCCTGTTGAATGCAGAGTGAGGCTCGTCAGCTGGGACTGAGGCTCCTTGGCTGGATTCCCCCAGGATGAGTTGCGCCTTCTCTGCTTCAGAGCTCTTCCTGTCCGTAGGGGCTGGGCTGCTGCTTGGTTGCTGCATTGTTAAAGGACAGGTTCGGAATTCAGCATTGTAAGCCATGTTATAAGTATAAGCCATGTTATAAGGTTATTATAAGCCATGTTATAAGGTTATTTATAAGCCATGTTATAAGGTTATTTACGATCATATACAACGGCCGATATCAAAGTTTTGTCAAACGGTGCACTCTTGAGATATAGCCCGTCGCTGCTAACACACTCAATGGATCCATAGGTATATAGAAAAAAAATCCCTCAAAAACACCATAAACTCGTTTTCAAAGACAGGAAACTCACAGAGTGGTCACTGGTGTCCGTTGATGTTCTGACAAAAACATTGCCACAAAATATGCTTCCGATCAGGTTTTATTGATCATATTATATCCATTGATTTGTATTGACAAC
Source organism: Borostomias antarcticus (assembly GCF_949987555.1). Lineage (NCBI taxonomy): Eukaryota > Metazoa > Chordata > Actinopteri > Stomiiformes > Stomiidae > Borostomias > Borostomias antarcticus. Next base: position 32,603,749 of record NC_140234.1, on the reverse strand, counting down.
AAAGCCAGAGATGTTTAGATGAATCTGCGTCCCATATTTGTTTTGATGAACAAACACTTCTACCTAACACTATCAATGAAATACCAGCTGCAAAGCAATCCTAGGCTTCTCAACTTGTTGTTGCTGCTGTTGTTGTGTAGACCTGTGCCCTGGAAGCGGATCTTCTTCTTCTACAGTAGCCTCCAATCTCAGTCAAGACCTCCCAAAGTTCAAGCGGAACTTTGCAAACCTATGTACTGCGAGTGAAAATAGTTTTATGCTAAATGATAATTAAAACCCGATCGGAAACATACTTTGTGGCATTTTTTTTTTGTCAGAACATCAACGCCAGTGACCGCTTGGTGAGTTTCCTGTCTTTGAAAACGAGAGTTTATGGTGTTTTTGAGGGATTTTGTCTATGCACCTATGGATCCATTGAGTGTGTTAGCGGCGACGGGCTATATCTCAAGAGTGCACCGTTTGACGAAACTTTGATGTCGGCCGTTGTATATGATCGTGAAAAACCTTATAACATGGCTTATAATGCTAAATTCCGAACCTGTCCTTTAAGGTCAGTCAGTGCCTGTTCCTCAGCGTTGAGACTGGACCCATCTGGGGAACAGCATCTGCTGCTGCTACTCATGCAACAAAAAAATGAACGTTTCACACCCAAATTGTACTATATAGTCCCTGTGTCCAATCCACCCCTACTCACACACTAACTTACATTCAAACTCTGGCACATGCGCTTGTACACACATGCTTGTACACAATATCCCCCTGTGTGGAGTCAATAAGCTATTCATGCCGTCATGGAAAGGACATTTCCTACAGCTTGACTAGCTATACTCTTGAGTATTTCAGGCTAAGCTGTTTTTTCCAGCCCGATGTCGTCCGGTTTCTATGGGCTATGGCTACTGGCTGGCTGTTTGGCAGACGTCTTAACTGAAAGAGGCTTGCGTCATGGACAAACGGCAGTGTCCGGCCCAACGGCTCACGGACCCTACTTCATTTGACCTTGGTGTAGCCAGTGGACTTTTATCTCGCGTATCACATGCCTGCTTAATGTTAATCAGGCTTTTGTTTATATAGTACATGCTTCAACAAGCAGCTATCACGTTACATTACAATCATTTAGCAGACACTTTTATCCAAAGTTACATACAGCATTTAACGTACGTAGTCAGTGTACTACTACAAGTGACTTAAGAGCATGATCTAGTGCTTAAGCCAAAATGCAAGAATAGCAAAATATAGATACAATGGGTGCTGTAGCACTTCTTGAAGAGGTGCGTTTTAGAGCGTGCGGTGAAAGATGGGCAGCGACTCTGCTGTCCTGACATCAGTGAGCAGCTCATTCCACCACTGTGGGGACAGGACACCGTGGGGATCAGAGTGACGGGGCAACCTGTAGAAGCAGAGCGCGGTGGTTGGAACGGGGTGTAGAGCTTGACCATGGCCTGGACCGGAGGGGCTTGACCATGGCCTGGACTGGAGGTAGGAGCAAGCTCTTCTTTTCATTGCCCTGTAGGCTAGTACCAGAGTTTTAAACTGGATGCAAGTTATCCATATTTACACGATGTAGTAATGGGAATTATATTTTTGCCTGGGGGTTTATTTTTCCTCACTAATGTTGCTGAATTTCCCTCACTTAAACTGCTGATATGTTCTTCATTGACATAGAGGCCTGGTCACATTACATCATGTTTCATAGGCACAAGTAAAGAGAGTCCTTGAAGGAAAACCCTCTTAACAGTTCCAGGGTAGGATTAGGTCCCAACCAGGACTGTAGTGGGCGGACAGGAGCTCTTGAGCTTTTAAAAAGAACAAGCTCTACCCTTCTCCTCCACTCTGGCTCATTCTCACAAACGGGCTCCTAAAAGGGATTTGTATTTTCTAAGTGAGAGTTGCTCGGTCCTTTGAGACGCTGTAGTGTCGAAAAGCTCTCCAAGGTGTGTGATCTAGTCAGACAATGCCCTGCCTACCTCTCAAGATTTGAGCTCGAAGCATTAAATTATTCATCAATGGCCCATTGCAACCTGCAGCGCTTCTACTAATCTGCATGTGAAATGATTCGAACTGGCCCTCGATTCAAATGGAAGTTAGATGATAATTGTATGCCCGCACACTGTCTACTTGGGTATCAAGAATGTCTGTGTATACATGAAGCCAGCATAGGCTATAGATTACTGTTTTATCATGCGGTTACCACCAGAAAGTCATGAATAATAATGACATGAAGCAACAAAAAAAAAGAAATTGAGAATGTTATTATTGATGGGCAACTTCAGCCCAGTTCTGGCACCATCTGTATGGTTTCCCTCTTGTGTGGACCTCTCGTGAAGTTAATCACCATTTCAGGTGCTTCGGTGCTTGCCTGGGTGCTCATTATCCTTGTTTGTGCTGTAGAAGAAGGGTCCTGTCTATAGAGCAGTGGTTAAGAGGTAAAATCCCTGCGTACTGACCTACTAGACATTCCTCTTTCTACCTAAAGGTGGCAGGATGGGTCAAGTCTTCCCCCCTAAAGCAGCCACTCAGACAGTACTCTCCTCCAGCTCCCAGAGCTTGTGTAGCTGACAGCTGCCACATGTGCACGGCTAATCATTGATGGTACAGAGAGGGGAAACATGGCTTAAATTCCTCAGTTCCACCGTAGCGGCAACAGAAAAGTCAAATATTAACCAGACCATGCTGGAACCATGCTTTTCCCCACTCACTCACAGATTAATTGCATTCCCCACGACAATATGCCTTCATGAAATATCTCACTTTCCAAAGTCAGTCTCACTCTCTCTTGGCTTGCTGCCTAGAATTGCAGTGTAGAGCAGGAAAATCAGTCTTTCACTGAAAGTTCTTTTTGTCTTTTGTTGTTGCTTTTTTTCTCAGAGGAAACAAATTTCTTTCTGCCAAATCTAAAGGATATTATTTCACACCTCTTGTAATGAAATTGAATTTACGAGATAGGCTATTTGTTGTGTCTCCATGTTATTGAGTAGACAGACTGTCAGCACTATTCCACATGTATTCCGTTATGCTCTTGGTTGCCCTCTTCTGGAAGAAATGTCCATGGCATACCACAAGTTGGAAAAACAGTGTGACAGAGAGACAGAGGCATTGTGCATTCAGCTGGACCACAGACATTCAACTGCTGTCTGCTCAGTTTGATAGCCTTTCAAACAGGAACCAACCTGTCTGAGCTCAGGTTGTGACTGACGCTCATTCATGAATAATAGCCCAGCACACGTGTGTGTGTGTGTGTGTGTGTGTGTGTGTGCGCGCGTGTGTGTGTTTGTGCACACTAAAATGATCTGTTGTGAGCAGTGTTACCAGCCTGTAGCTTTTTTTTCCCAAAAGACAGACTGCGGGATAACACATGAACTCACATTAAAGAAAAACTCATCATACAAACTCAAAGATACACATTAAGCTTAACATATACTCTGTACAATGATTTGAATTTGATTTGAATTTGAGATTCCATACCCTTATTGTTCTGGTCCTGAGGGCTTTCTCACGGTAGGGGCCCTAGCTCTGCACCCCCTCTGACATTGGCCCCCCATCTACCCTCTGACTCTTTAGAGACCCTTCTCAGAGAAGGAGGGAACCCCATGCGGTTCCCTCTGGGACAGTGTCCAAATGAAAAAGAGGTGGAACCCTCACACAGACGAAGCTGTAGGATCCAACAACAGAAACGTTCCCTCGGCGTGCTTATGTTTAACAGAGCTGATGCCTTTGGACACAAATGAGAGATGAGTTGTTGCCTTTCCCTGCTTTGACATGTATTAATACCCCATCTCCAATAACATGGCTGGTTGTGTGTGTGAGCCGGGACCTGGGGACCACGTGTTGATCTTATAATCTAGTCCATGTCGGTGTGTGTTTTTAGCAGTGTGTTTATTGGTAATACGTGATGAAATCCTACCCCAGTTGTGTTATACATCCCTCATGAAAAACCAAATGACAGTGTTTGTGTATGCAATCAGAGAGAGAGAGAGAGGAGTCACAGCACACACACCTACAGAAAGACAGGGAAAACAGCTCGGCAAGGCATGCCCCAGTACAGGGGATGCATGCACGTCAAAGGACCAGTAAAGTCAGGACAACACACACACACACACACACACAGCTCACAGAGAGGGAGGAGGGGGGAGGAGAGGAAGGCAGAGAGACAGATAGCCAGCGCCACTGTAAAAGCAGAACACGTGTGTGTGTCCAGAAGGGACACGGTAACTGCATGGAACCCTGCGGTGCAGACTGACTGCTCTGGGGAGGAGGAGGAGGAGGAGGAGGAGGAGGGGCTGGAGAGACAACTGAAAAAGCCCCGAGTGAGGCCCTGCTGAGAGGGAGGGGTATATAAGGAGAGAGGGTGAGTGGGAGAGGGGGGGTAGACAGAAAGAGAGGGAGAGAGATAGAGAGAGAGAGAGGGAGAGAGAGATCGAGGGAGAAAGGGAGAGAGAGGGATAGAGATATATAGAGAGAGAGATGGAGAGAGAGAGGGATAGATAGATAGAGAGAGGGAGAGAGAGAGAGAGGGATAGAGATATATAGAGAGAGAGATGGAGAGAGAGAGGGGGATAGAGAGAGGGAGAGAGAGATAGAGATATATAGAGAGAGAGATGGAGAGAGAGAGAGGGATAGAGAGATAGAGAGAGATATATGCAGGCAGAAAAAGCATGTCCAGGGGGTGTTGTTGGACCAGGCTGGAGCTGAGGGACCCTCTCCCCTCCTGAATGAAGCCTGCTTTTTGCGCCCTACATCTGGAGCCAGGGCAGCACGGACGCCCACTGGTACAATTTATCTCCTAATCTCTTACAACACACTACCTACAGGCGCTCCAACGATTGCTTTTGTGGGTTTGTAATTCTGTTATTGCTATAGAAAATAACTCTCAGGCTCTGTTTAATAAAACTCACCTTTGTCTCCAAGACCAAGAATAACAGAAGATAAAAAGAATCCGCTTTATTTGATCTTCTGAGAAAGCAAACGATGGGGTGCTGGTTCTTAATGCATGACGTGGTTGTCCAACCTACAGCATTCATCTGGCATAGTAGTGGTATTTGAGTTCACACAGAACTAATAATATTACAGCGATATGCCCCGATGAAATGAGAGAGGAAATCTCCAAAAGCCCAAGTTGATCCAAAAGCCCAAGTTGATGTTTTTCACCCCCAAAAAACAGATTCTTTATGAAGGTCTCCAAGATGGCCGCCAAAACACTTTAGCATGTGTGGGAAAATGGCTGCAGTCCAATTTCTGTAAGTGTTTATTTTGTGCGCCGTGGCTTGGGAGTGACTACTACATGTATTTGGCAGCAAATCTTGCTGATTGATTTCTGTTCTGTGAGGAGTTGCTGGCGAGGGGACAGACGTGCTCGGGGATCTGGAGAAGGTAGCGATGTTTTCTCGTACCCGGAGGCTGGGTCTGAGGCCCCTCTCAAGTACCGCCCACTCTCCCTGGAGGTCATCTGCTGTGTGTCCTGTGGTCTGGACGGTGGCGTGTCAGAAGCACACCTGCCCTCTCATACGAGGGCCAGGTCTCTGTCTCTCCACCCCTCAGTCAGTGTGCTGTGCGAGGAAGCTTTGCCGTATGGTTCGCAGAGCCTTTTCCCCAGCCAAGTGAATGTGACAGATAATGAGCTGGGTGGAAAGGGCGTGGCGGGTCGGTGGGAGGTGGAAAGGCGGGGTGAGCAGCTGAGGTCAGGGTCGTCCCTGTGGCAGCTTCATCAAGCCCCATCCACGGTTCCCTTTACACTGGAAGGTGGTGGAACACGCAAAGCCCTTAAGACCACAACATCTGATCCTTTGTGGTATATAGTGACATCAATCCTGAGATTATTCTTTTATTTCATTGTATTTTTCACCCTTCAAGCTGCTTATGATTTGTTTATAATTTGGAACACATGAGACGTGTGCCTCTGAGAATAACTTAAAGGGATTTTCTATCAGGAGAACATCAGTACAACCCCCATGTTTTGAGCAGTATAAATCCCATAGGAATGATCCATCTTGAAATGTCATTGTTCACAGAGAGGGTGTGATCTAGAGGTCATGTCGGGAAATATGAATGACAAGTGGTTACATCAGTGTGTGCTTCATGTTGTGGGACTGTCTCCATAGTTGTCAATTGTAGCTTAGTATGTGAGTGACCGTCTAGGTATGTGTCTCGGTGATGTAGACATATCTTGTAATATCATTAGTTGCCAATATGCTGTCAGACTGGAGCCTTCAGGCCCGGGCCTGAAGCAGAGAGAGTTTAGGGCTTAGGGGTTGTTACTGCGGAGATAAAAGAGCCTGCTCTCTAGGGTTCCTTCTGAGGGGAATGTGAGTGTTACCACAGCTGCGCTGCTCCTCTCTCAGTTCAACACAAGACCTTTAGAGAGTGAAAAAAAAACACAGCAAAGGTGACTTTTGACCCAGCAGGCTTGGCTAACAACAGCAGCTCCTAGCTCACATCGCCATGTTATTTACCCACAGAATCAGTAAGCCCTCTCTGTGCTTTGAAACGAAAAGTGGACGCTAGTCTTTCACTGAGACTGAGGGGCTCTGTCACACAAATACCAGAGCCCTTTTATCTGCTCAGCATAAGTCTGTATTTGGCAGACATTTTCTGGTAGACATTTTTTGTAACCTCTGTGGTATAGAATCATCAGTGAATTTGTTGGAAAGTAAAAGAGGATGATACTGGATTAAATAGAGCTGCAATCAGAATCATAAACAAACGCTGCAGATGGAAGTGTCTCTTTCTACGAGATCCAGCCTGCGACAGTCGGTTGAGCCGAGTTCCCTAATAGAGAAGGTAACGCACAGCAATTATACTTTCATGAGGTGCTGATTACTGGAACTGTTAACTATAAAAGAAAGAAAGTGTCGCACACTCCAGGCTCCATATGCATATGTTTTAATGAGAATTACGTTTCGGCCGTGGGGCCTTCTTCAGATGAGTTCCCTGGCACTCATTTTGAACTCCTCCTGGTACCTGCTCTTTTTTTTAAAGCCCGGTCCAGAGGGAGTCCAAGAGCTGTTCTGTGTGTTCCATATCCTCTGGTGAGTGGAGATCTGTGGTCCGGTAGATGGTTCGCTCCACAGGCCAGCAGGGGCCGCTGGGCCGAAGCAGGGATAGGTTTCTCTCATTTGTATTTTAAGGAAACGTAGCCCTGGTGTCTAGGCAACGGTACAGCAGAGCTTACTAATTTTAAACCTGGATCCCACATTGACAGGTCCCCTGTGTTCACCCCAGAATTAAATTAGGGGGCGGGATGTTTGTGCGTGATTCAACACAGGCACCTAAAGGCTAAAAGGCACCCACCCTGCCAGACAAGTCCACTTACTATGTGCCAATCACAAAAAACATGAATGGTGACATTCATAAAGTGCTGCCTTGGCCACAACTAGACACCTTGATCACAGGGTCCTTTGTCCTTTGTCTCGGCCCGCTGCTTGCTGTGACGTGTTGACGGTAAGAATGCTGTGAAGTGAAACCGAGGACATGTGTCGGCAGATTAGAGAGTGGCACCTCTTGTTAAGTTGATGGTTGTGGCACACTGTGCCCAGGATGCTGTCCGCCAGGGGTCCAGGAGACCTGAGGGGTTGTGTTAATTAAAGCCTGCTCTGGAAAATAGGAAGGCTCTCTTCCCACGACATTGGGAGAATGACCCGGGGCACTCCAATATTAATCCACCTCAGTGCTGCTTAGCCAGCAGTCTCCTGTACTCAGAGTGAATATTCAGTGGCTTTCTGCACAGCGGACCAAGCTCAGGGAGCTCCACTGGCTTCTCTCAGGTCCACTAGTAACGTGGGCTTTCACTGGCCACCTTTATCTTTTGGCCACCATTTTCCCAATGCTGTTTTGAAGAAGACACTGTGTTTGCCAAAATGTTAGGGATTTCTGTGCTCAATACAGTTTTCTAAGATGATCTGTGTGCTCCACATTGGGTACGTTGGTCTGTGATGGTAGACCTGCGCTGGTCCTCGACGGTAGGTTTACCTTGGTCGTTGGTCCTCGATGATGGGCCTACCTTGGTCGTTGGTGCTTGATGATAGGCCTACCTTGGTCGTTGGTCCTTGATGATAGGCCTACCTTGGTCCTCGATAGTAGGCCTACGTTGGTCCTCGATGGTAGGCCTACCTTGGTCCTCGATGGTAGGCTTAAGCTGGTCCTCGATGGTAGGCTTAAGCTGGTCCTCGATGGTAGGCCTACTTTGGTCGTTGGTCCTCGATGGTAGGCCTACTTTGGTCGTTGGTCCTCGATGGTAGGCCTACGCTGGTCCTTGTCCGAGAACACCGGTCCTCCTCACTATAACAGGTTTTAGAATGTGAACTCTCTCAAGCTCCGGTCTTTCTGTTTGCCACATACAATTTAAACTAGTTGTTAGACAGAGGAAAATGTTGTGCTATTCTGGGTATGAGACATCAAATGCTGTGGTTTGGGTAGAGGGAGCAGGCGGCGTTTCCCCTGTCTGGTTGTCTTTTCACAGTAACATAGTTTGTCTGAGTGGGCGTCTGTCTAGGAGCAGTGTCATCGGGTGGAAGAGTGGAGGCCTCTCTTCTGCCCCCCCTCCGTCTTCGGGGCTGTTGTCTGTCACAACGCCTCCCTCGGGGCATGGCAGTCAAGTCAGCTGGTGGAACGTTGTTGTTTCTGTCTCCAGGTGTTCTTTATACAGACAATCACAGTGTACAGTAATTTGATGGAGTCTGGCAGAGGCTTTTTTACTGCGATGTTACGCTACCTTGTCTGGCTGATTCACTCAGTCTGCTCCGAGCTGTCAGCGTGGGGGAGGGAGGGGCAGACGCATGTCTGTAAGGGTTCACTCTGCTATTTCCTGCTAATTGATTGTGGTTTGGGGGTCTTTGTCTCAGAGTGCATTGGTGAAGTTCTAGTAAAGTGTATAGTGTAAATAATGGGATTTGTTAAATGTACGTGCGTCATTGTACCTCTGTAACTCTATAGCCGGCCATGGCCCCAGTAGAAGAGTTATGCTTTACAAGGGACATGTCAGAAATGTCAGCACCGGGAGTCAGGCACGTTAGAAATATTCTACATCTGGAAAAGTGCTCAGGCTATAAGGAAACTTTGATGGATGCGGTGTCATTACGTAATCATAGTACCACGCCAGATCTTAGCCATTAAGATGCCTGTCACCACTTTATTCAGTTGTCATACCCGAACATGGGGTCATTGTGATTGTTGATTTAGCTATTGTCTTTCATACTTTGAGAAATAAAATACTCAAGCATCTGTACAGTAGTGGTCTGCCATTTCAACATTTCTATAGAGATAGATAGATAGATAGATAGATAGATAGATAGATAGATAGATAGATAGATGGATCTAATAATTATCTCAGATCTTCATTGTAGCTTTAGAGACAACACATAAGCATGGTACAAACAGTAAGGCACAACGGGCAGAATGAAGGCATTAAAAGGCAGGATCAGTATACATTAGTACAGTAAAAACAGCCCAAAAACAGCACTGATCGTGTCTTTTTACTGCCCTGACTGTGCCTGTTGTGCCTTACTGTTTTTACTGTGCTTATGTGTTGTCTGTAAACCTACAACAAAGGAATTTCCTCTAGGAAGAAAACTTGAAAGATTACTTCTTTTAGAAAGGAGATGCACTTGTGAGTTCTGGCACGTGGTAGTACATTGGCTTTACCTACGTTAAATGCAATTATTGTTAGTCGCTTTGGATAAAAGTGTCTGCTAAATGACTGTAATGTAATGTAATGTAATTACTCTTAAATAGGTAACTCTTGGTGTTGACAATAATCTTCGTGCAGTTTTTAGCTATTTGATTCAGACAAAGGAGAGCTGAGGTGAGACTGGGGGGGTGCAGACAGTCAGATATTGTGGTAAATGTTAACACAGGTCCTTGGAAGCCGAGTGTCTCAGCATGATTCATGGCTGCTGATGGTTTATGTCATGGTTTTCCCCACATCAGCTGCCTACGTTTTTCCCGTTCTTCCGATTGGCCGGAATAACATCTGGAGTCACTGAATACCCCCCCCCCCCTACCCCACCCCACCCCTGCCCTGCCACCTCCCCCTCAAATCAAACAATGTCCTCCTCAGCTGTATAAATCTACTTGTGGGGGAGGGAATGGAAGTTAAAGGTTCCCAGCAAATCTCTTAAAGCAGGAGTGTTTGAGATGGAGACATGTTTCCTCAATTCAAAACAGTTTCTGTTGAAGTGATGACGTTTGAATGAATGAGTCTCTAGGCGGCACTCTAGTCAGGAGGAGAGGAGAGGGAGGGGTCTAGAGAGCAGAGGGAAGGGCCAGGCTGGGGAGAGATATAGGGGTGGGGATAGGCAGATTGATGTTCGGGGGGTTAGATGGGAAGAGGGAGCAGAGAGAGAGAGGGAAAGAAAGAGAGAAAGAGGACCCAAGTAGAGAGCTGTAGTCACAGGCTGAACACTGTGGAGCAGGAATGTGGTTCAGTGTGGGAATGTAGATGCTTAGACGGGCAGTGCCAGCTCTTTGAATCTTCATACCATGACATATGCATCCGCATGGGTCTATGATGAAGATATCCAGTGAGTAGACCACCATTTGTTACAGAAATCTAACTTATTATTTTATCTTCACAAACTGAATTTGACTTCTTTTTTTTTTGCTTTGTATGAATCTGATTTGCATTTGTATGTCGTTGTGTCACATAAGCCACGGTTTATGCTTCCAGCAGTATAATTCTGAACACTTCTTCGGCACATCTCTCTTAAAATCTTAGAAAGACTGAACCTTTTCTCAATAAGTCTAACCTTGTGAAAGCAGTGGTATTTGAAGTCTGCTGTCATGTTGGCAGGACTTTTATCAGCAAGTGTGCCATCTCTGTCCCGGGGGCTCCCTATAACATACTACAACTCAGATATTCCTTACATTACATAATAGAATAATAGGGGAATGTTACACAAGCTAAACTGAGAGGAAAATGTCGCCCTTCTGGGACACAACTGACGCACATGTGTTAGTATTACACTGCTGTTGGCATTCCAGGTCATTGTTTCCCATCTGTACTTGGTTTCATTGCTTTGTGTCGCTGCAATATTATACTGTACACACATTTGAAGCATTGGTTCCCAGTAGTAAATGTGAGTTCCCATCCTGGGCACGGGGCCAATGCAGCCCTTTATCCCTGAGGGTCCCTGAGTAAAGGGACGTCAGTACAAAATGCCTTCATATATAATGTTACAGAGTAGTGAACATAGAGGAATTCCCAGCTCGTGTGTCCTGTTCCCAAATGTCCCATCTGTGGCTGTGGGGCAGGACGGGGCATTGCTTGGCGGCGTTGTCGTGGTGAGGCACAGTGGAACAATGCACATCTGACATCCACCTGGGAGGGGTAGGCCAGGCGTACAGGAAGCCCTACCTCCAGGTGACCCAGGCGGGAACAAGTTTTCCGAGGAGTGCTGCGAGAGCTCACAAGTTGACCGTTCATCTCCGCGCGCTTTCTTCGGAGTAAACAGTGGATTTAGTCAGCCAAGGACGCCCTCTGGGAACTGGTAATATTGATTCAGCTGACGTTTAGTCCAGCGACCAAGGTCACTGTTGTTCATTGACTTGTTGTGGTACAGGTGGGTGCTGGCGTGGGTGGTAGGGGGGTACAGGGAAGGGTTTGCTGTCATTATAAGGACTGCGTTCTATAGTGACCCAGATGGGACCGTGATTAATGAGCTGCAAGTCAGGTACAGACTGAGGCGGAACTACAGTGACACCCTAATTGCATGGTGGGAGATGTGTTTGGAGCAGTGCTTATCTGTGACGGATGCCTTGCTGACTACACTATTGTGTCATTGGGAGTAGAGGGTGTCATTGCGTTGCTCCGCTGTGATATGTCAACTTGAGCAATGATTCACAGAGTACACTGGGCTCAGAACTGAATGGTTGAAAGCATGTGGATTGACGGTATCTGGGTCTAGGGCAAAGAGGAGATTTGAACAGACTTGAACATTGTGTACAGGTGTGAATATGTTTTGTCTGAATGATTTTGTTTGTATTGCTACAGTGACTCCTGTATGTCCTCTTCCAGACATGCAGCCCATGGGGTTTTCCGTGTGTGTGCCGATGTTATTTCTATGGCTGTCGGCTAGTCCTCCAGTAGTGTCAGTAAATGACACCCGGCTCCATTAGCATTAGCGGAGGAGTGAGAACGGTCTGTTTCCTCTCCGGGCTAAGTGGCTGAGCCTCACTGTCATCAAGGGCTTCGGAGCCAGGAGACGTCACGCTCGAGGGGGTCAGCGGGGTCGGGGCGCGACCCCAACTCCGGGGGTCACCCTGCGGGCGAAAGCCACCATGACAGCTGCACAGAGACGGGAGTCTGGCAGCTCAAGGAGTTTTACCACAGCTTTGATCCATCTGGTTATTTCTACTGTTAAAATAAATAGCAGTGTAGGATGTGGATGCTGATTATTGCCTTATTCACTTTCTTTTGCGCGACACATTTGACACCTTAAGCCTTTCGCAAATCCTCTCACTTTACTCTGAGATTTTCCAGAGAGTCACAGAATGGTAGATTACTTTCACAGGGAAGCTCTAAAAATAAGAGACCTTTCTTCCTGTTCAGTTATGCCAGCTGTCGGCCAGTGTCCTGGCTCTCTTATTTATTTCATGTTCTTTATTATACTCAGGTTATATCTGACTATAACTCAGCTAAGAGAAGCCAGATACCATGTTATATAAGGTCTCATGACGGTACCTGTGAGTGAGGGGGGAACTCCAAACAGCCATGAAGAACGACAGACCCAACGACATGGGAAGTGTGACCCGACTGTAACATCCAGATACGACAATCTATCTGTCGTCTTGTACAGTACATCCATGGAATCAGACGCGACGGTTGAAGTTTCCGTGTCGCCCGGGGCTTTTCCTATGGATGGAGTTATCCCTGGATAGTGATGACTGCTCTGGGGTTTTGTCAAAATCACAGTGAAACTTAAAGGAGCGTTCATTTGTATCTCCCAGACTAACAAAGACATTCTGTTGTGTTTCAGAGATTGAAGCGAAGGAGGCATGCGACTGGCTACGGGCGGCAGGATTCCCCCAATATGCCCAGCTTTTTGAAGGTAAGGAATGAGTGAGTGAGTGAGTGAGTGAGTGAGTGAGTGAGTGAGTGAGTGAGTGAGTGAGTGAGTGAGTGAGTGAGTGAGTGAGTGACACCCAATGAAATCTACTCTCTGCCTTCCTTGCACTCATCATCATAGCCGGCATTTATGATTTTGTTTTTGTGGTAGGGGGATGTTGAGCCATGTCGTGTTTATAGTAGACTAGCCATTTTGTGGTATGGAGATAGTAGTACAGTATCTAATGAAGTAACTAGTAGAAAGTTAAACAGTATATTATAAGTCCTATGTCCATTGTGAAATAAAACACTGCTGATCGTGGCTTTGATGTGGGTTGTGAAATGAATTATGTAGCCCAGTGGTGTCTGGCTCATTAGAATGTACCGTACCCGAGGCCTGTGGGGCCGCATGCCACGCCTCATTTACACAGCTGTCCTCAGGCAGCTCCAGGGCGAGAGGTCTCCTCCCGCACCAGCTCGCTTTTCAACTCGCAGGACGGGCTGGAGAGAGGGGAATCTGCTGCTGGGTCATCTGGCTAGACCCAGGGTACAGTTACTACCCAAACATATCCACCACGCAAAAAAAAAAGAGGTAGTGGACGGGAAAACTGGAAAAAGTGAACTCTTCTCTGCTGAAAAGCTTTCTAGCTGCTTGGCAAGGTCTTTTGATGCGTCAGGGGTCATGAATCTCTGGTTGACAGGGATTGTGGCTTGTTGTGAAGGAGACACTCTGACACCGACTCGCTATGTTAGATTGTATCTGCGTTTGGAGAGTTGCTGCTACAGCCTGCCGTGTCCATCCCAGATCTGTCACGCTGAAATTCATTGCAATTCGTATATTCTCAAAAGGATAGGATGTTTTCCAAGACTCAAGTGGTTCACTTCTACGATGTTTTAAGCGTATTTCAGACTGGTGAATAGACATTTAACACCTTTGTTTGGGGGAGTGAAAGCCATTTAAACCCGCTGTCTAAACTTTGAATTGCTGTTGCTCCCTAAACTAGAAAACATTGACTCTAGCAGGAGATCTGTGTTTTCATGTGTAGGAATGTGCTATGCTTTTCCTAGAAAAAACAACAACTTAATGACACCACATGAATGCAGTGGAATGTTAGGATTCGAGAAACTGGATTTAGTCTCTGGGGTTATGCAAGAGAAGGCCCATACCCAGAGCAAGACGTAATGCCTGCACAAGTCTCAGCGCCGTTATTTGGGCAAACCCTGTCTCTCCTCATTAACATCATAATGTCCAAAACAAGTCAGCTCTCCCTCTCTTGGATGTCTCTCTGGAAAGAATGCGGTTTCCCGGGTTTTCTGTTCAACGTCTCGCATTAGATAGGAACACTACGCTGGAAATGTGTGTTCGTTTTGCCCGATAAAGGTCATGAAAATACACGTTATGAAACATGTTTACAGTAGCCTAGGCGTTGAAGTTTCATGTTAAAACCAGGGCAGATTTTAATCTAGATGATCTATTCCGGCAGATTCTCAGTTTCCCATCGACATCTCTCCTGTGAAGAAAGATCATGACTTCCTGGACAAAGACCTTGTGGAACCTCTTTGCAGGTGAGTGAAGTACAGTAACATGGAAATAGACTTGGTAATATCCAAAGTGCCTAAATTCCTGGATTATTTGGTGTTAGCAAAGTGAATCCAACCATATACAACTTGATCCCAGTCTGAATACCATTTGGTTTGATGACCGTATCCCAGCACCGAGTCTGAGTCACGTAGTAAATTGAGGCCTGGGTGTACTTAGTTCTTGAACCTTAGGGAAGTTAAATGTATCCACAGCACTCTGAATGACCGGAGGGAGGATCACTTCTGATCAACCCGAAGCTGCGCAAGTCTTTCGGGATGACGTGCTTTATTTGAGACACCACCTAAATGTCACAAAATCCCATCCTAGGTTTTTCTTCTTGAACGAATGACAGAAAGAGTATAGAAAGTACAGGAGTTGCTGGTTGCAGATTTAAGTAGAGGCCCAACATTTGTACTCTATCCCCCTAGGTAGGACAGTAAAGGTACACTCTCAAATTGAGATGAGAACAGCACTTGCCAGCGTCGCTATGGAGACTGTGTTCCGTGGAGCGTGAGGGGTGAGTTTGCAGGGAGGAGCGTGTGGGTGCCTTCGTATACCCTGTCTCTAAACAGCCCTTAAGCAACTCATCTAAATTCCAAACTAGCAGTGGGATGAAAAGGAAGACAATGGCCACTGGTCCCCACCTCCATGTGATTCCGTTAATGACTTCTGGGCTGCTTTACGGCCACATGTAAGGAAAGGCTCCGTCAACAGTCTCTCACGCTGTCTGGTGTGTCTAGAAAGCCCCCCCCTCCCCCGATTACATCAGATTACGTCACGGTCACTGTCTTTGATCCCTGACTAGTCAACACTTGTTATTCGCCATATTCAGAGCTCCTGTTGAGTAAGGGACCCCCTCTTCTTTCCTCTCTCTCTCTCTCTCTCTCTCTCTCTCTCTCTCTCCCCCTCTCTCCCCCTCTCCCTCTATCTCTCTCCCTCTCTCTCTCCCTCTCTCCATCTCTCTCCCTCTCTCTCTCCCCAAGAGACTCCTATAGCTAAAGCAGGAACCATGGACACTTACAGTGTGGCTTGTTTGACTCCCCAACTGGAGGAGGTTTGTCCCTCATGCTTACCACATCTGACGTTTTGCTGGAATACACACATAACCGCGAGCGAAATCTGGAGTCATTAAAGGTTACGACAATCACACCACAAGTGATCCTGTCTTTTGCACACCCTATGTTTCCTTGTTCTGTGATTCATTTGTAGCGTGTTGTCATTTTTTCCTTGTTTTATTTTTGGTTTACGCACAGTTTGGCACACATGGCTCTCTCAAGTCCCCTGCTGTAGGCTCCCAAGCCCCCGCTTTGCCTACTGGGAAATACTGTAAAGTCCCATTGTTACTTTTTAGTACTTTTACTTTTAAGAGCTTTTAGGAGGAAGTTCTAATTTGAGTAGATAAAATGAAAATGGTGTGTTGGAGGGAAAAGCTGATTTTGCTCTTGAAAATTCAAACAGGAAGCACACACCCTTGTTTATAAGTGTTTGTGGATAATGTGAGCTTCCTCAGAGAGATTGAGAACCCCACACGTCTCATGGGCAGATATGGCTGATTAGGGTGTTAAGTGCATGACTAATTGTCTGAAATGAGGAAAGGCTCCATGGCTGTCGTCCACGTCTTTGGCTTCCTACAGCGACAGGCAGAACCAGAGAAAGAGCCAATGAGAATGAATAAGAGAGCCCAGTAAGTCTGACTAGAGCTGGTGCAGAGAAACCAGTTCTGGGGAGTTACTCAAGCCCTGACCACTACAGATTGCCCTTCAAGCCACAATCAATTAAATCCAAGGCAGGGAGAGAGAACAGAGACTAGAACATCTGCCAGATAGCGTTATTAGGTTTGGGATGCAGCATCTAAATACAGGCACTGCTGCTGCTGTGGGATAATAGTGTAGTGTTGACTACTGGGATCTGCTCTGTGAAAACCGTGGGAGCTGTGTGCATTGAGATTGCGTTTGGTTTGGTTAATCTATAGCTGTTCATTGTGTCTCTTCCAGGCGCCTCAACACCTTGAACAAGTGTGCCTCTATGAAACTTGACGTCAACCTTCCTAAGAAGAAAGTAAGTAGAGGCTGTTTTATTATATAAATACAGTATATGACAATTATGACTCTTATGCATGTGGCATATTGTATGGGATCTGTGGCCTCTGATATTTTTGCTGATTATAATATGCACAGTATGTTATTGGTATTGAGAGCATCTCAAAGATTTGCAGATACTTTATGCCCAAATAACATTGATGCCTTGGGTTTGGGATATTTTGGGGTATGAGCATGTTGATGCTATAGTGTCAGGGTGCAGTGCTGTGTGCTCTATCCGCTTCCTGAAACAACAAAACCACCTAAACCTGCTTCGTCCCCTTAGCCTATATTCTATGATACTTGAGATTTGGCTATTATTGCGTCTAACGTGATTCAGCATTTGCGACTTCCGTCTGACTCCCCGTTGTAGAACCTCGTGGCTTAAGCCCTTTTCTTATCGCTGAGGAGCTGAACCGGATAGCCGACACGCTGGTCTCATAACACTATTAGGCCTGAGTTTAAAGAAGCAGATACTTCCTCTAGCCATTTCACTCATTTCCCATTTGTCTCTGCTTTCCGGCATAGAAAGGCTTTGACGCAACAAAAGACGGCAGCCCTCAGGCTCTCACTGTGTGTCTTCCATCACCTCACCAGGGACACGTTATTTAACATTAACGTACTGTCCTCACGTAACTTATTGGTTCTGATGTCTACTTTGCCAGTCTTGATTATGAGTCTTGACAGTTTGAAATGGTGAAACATAGCGATTATCCCCTGTGATCTTCCTGTTGTTGCCCAGAGTGAAGACTCAGATGAAGACGACCTCTTCGCTATCAGTGACAAATGGACCTTTGAGTGGAGCAGCCGGCGCTGGTCCAGACTGCAGGACATCGACTGTCTGTTGGGTCCCCACGTGGACGGCCAGGGGACCCGGGACAGGGACGGCGGCTCAGCTCTGAGGACCACCACCAGCAGCGAGAGCGTCCTGACGGATCTGAGCGAGCCGGAGGTCTCCTCCCTGCACAGCGAGAGCAGCGGC
The DNA here is from genome assembly GCF_949987555.1 of Borostomias antarcticus. NCBI lineage: Eukaryota > Metazoa > Chordata > Actinopteri > Stomiiformes > Stomiidae > Borostomias > Borostomias antarcticus. The sequence goes on along the minus strand of NC_140234.1, from coordinate 32,586,074 downwards.
GGCAGCGCCCACCGGGCCCTCAGCACCGAGGACTCTGACTCCGCCGCCATGCCGGACTCCACCTCCCTCACCCTGCCCCACCTCCCCGAGGACATCTCCCACTACAACTCCCTGCCCGCCAACCACGGACGAGCCGGCCGCGCCCGAGCCAAAGACTTCCTGCGCCGCATGGAGACGCTGCGTTCCCGGGGCACGCTGGGAAAGGGGTGCAAGACGCTGGTCATCAGCGCCCCCGTGCTACAGCAGCAGCCGCCGGCCCTGAGGACGCTGCGCTGCGTGGAGATCGTCAACGGGGACGGGGGGGCCCCAGAGCCCCCCGCCGGCCGGGACCCGCCCTCCCAGTCGAGCAGCGAGGCCAGCAGCCACTCCAGCGGCAGCGCCGCCAGCACCCCCAGCCTGCGCGAGCGGAGGCCCCACAAGGACAAGCGCAGCGGCATGTACCTGGAGGACGTGGACATCTTCACCGGCGCCCAGGTGAAGAGGGTGGCCGAGCAGAACCGCAGGAACGAGTTCCGCTCCTACGAGGACCTGGTGGTCCACATCCCCAAAGACCACAAGCCCGGCACTTTCCCCAAAGCGCTGTCTATCGAGAGCCTGTCCCCGACCAACAGGGCGTCCTTCAACTGGCACACGGGCAGCATGCGTCTGGACGCCCCCCAGCCGCCCCAGAGCGCCAAGGAGCCCCGGCCCGTCACCCAGTGCTGCCCCAGGGGCAGCCGCGTCAGTGTGTACGACAACGTCCCCGGCTCTCACCTGTACGCCAGCACCGGGGACCTGATGGACCTGGAGAAGGAGGACCTGTTCCCCCACCTGGACGACATCCTGCAGCACGTCAACGGCCTGCAGCAGATTGTGGACCACTGGTCTAAGAACGTGTTGCCCGCGGGGGAGGCGGGGGGGGCGCCTCTGGGACAAGGGGTGGGGGAGGAGACGGCGGGCCACCATTCGTCCAGTCAGATCACGCTGGACTTTGAGGGGAATTCGGTGCTGGAGGGACAGACCACGCCCAGCGACGGGGACAGGGACGGGGGGTCCCTCAATGAGACGGACGCCACAGGGCTGCGGGAGAGGAGGGACTCTGGCGTTGGGGCGTCCCTCACCAGGCCTAACCGGTGAGACTCAAGTTATCACTGATTATCATTTAGGTGTAGAAAAATATTTTTTTTTCCCATCATTTTTTCATAGATTTTTACATTATGAGCTGAAATTCTTGAAGGTGAAGTTAAGTATTTTCCCCTTTAGAGACTAATGCTTGTTTCCTCTATTCTAGCTTACGATGGCCCAGCTTCCAAATATCCAACCGCCTCAGCCACTCGGTCGCCTCCCTGCAGATCACCAACCAATCAGCAGGCCAGCTGAGTCTGCTGCAGAAGTTCTCTCTGCTGCGCCTCACAGCCATCATGGAGAAGTACTCCATGTCCAACAAGCACGGCTGGACCTGGTGAGTCTCGACAGGCTCGACAGGCATGATTTACCGATCGAGCGCACGTCGCAAATTACCTGAGTTGACTTTTACGGTCTCCGCTCACGCCTCCTTTCAAACGCGTCGATGATTCATCGTGTTCTGTCGCTCCCGTCTCAGGTCGGTGCCGAAGTTCATGAAGAGAATGAAAGTGCCAGACTACAAGGACAAGAATGTGTTTGGCGTGCCGCTGATAGTGCACGTCCAGCGCTCAGGTCAGCCCCTGCCCCTCAGTCTGCAGCAGGCCCTGCGTTACCTGAGGAGCCAGTGTCTGGACCAGGTCAGTCTCTCTGGATGGATTGTTTCTATGTCTTTATGTGGGAACTGAACACATGAGCTGCCCTGCCGCGTTAGGCTGGCCCCAACGCTTCTAGTGTTGAAGTCCCACTTAAAAACACATTTGTTTTCCCTGGGGTTTTAATACTAAGTGTCAGAGTAGCTCTTTTTTATTATCTTTCATTATGCTTCTGTTGTCCTATTATGTTGTTTTTTTGTATTGATTGAAATGGAAAGCACTTTGGTCAACTGTTTTAAATGTGCTCTATAAATAAAGTTGGATTGCATTGGATATGTCCGTTGGGTACAATTAGCACTCTTTATTTACACAGAGCTCTATCTATCCTGTCTAGGTGGGTCTGTTCCGTAAATCGGGGGTGAAGTCTCGTATCCAGGCACTGAGGCAGATGAATGAGAGCTCCCCAGACAACGTGAGCTACGAGGACCAGTCTGCGTACGACATAGCTGACATGGTGAAGCAGTTCTTCAGAGACCTGCCCGAGCCTCTGCTCACCAGCAAGCTAGGGGAGACCTTCCTGCACATCTACCAGTGTAAGAGCTTAAACACACTCCTCGCTCACTCACTCACTCGCTCACTCACTCACTCACTCACTCACTCACTCACTCACTCACTCACTCACTCACTCACTCACTCACTCACTCACTCACTCACTCACTCATTCACAAATACACTCACTCACTCACTCACTCACTCACCCACTCACTCACTCACTCACTCACTCACTCACTCAGTCACAAACGCACTCACTCACTCAGTCACAAACACGATGGCCCAGTCCCAATGTCCACCCTTGCAGACTCGCAGACTTAAGAGCGCGCTACCGCGAAGTCCGCGAGGGCTTAGGGGTGTCCCAATGTCAGCTCGGCAAGTGCGTGAGGGCTCTCCGGCAGCCATTTTGAGCCCTTTATGGCCCCTTCCCGTAAGTCTGCATTTCTGCAGACTTAGCCCAAGGGAATTACCCACAGTTCATAGCGTCGTGAAGTGAAACACGGGGTTACCTGAAGAACAGCCAATAAACAAGCACGGACAGATCAACCAACCGTAACGTTCACGTTACAGAACAAAATATGTTTTCATGTTTTCAGCTGGACTTGCTTATCTGCACAAGTAGCCTTATAATTAATTTGGTTTCATTATTTTTAAGTATGGGTTATTAACCCCATGGGTTTGTATAATGTGATTTGTTTAAAAATATGTAGGCTATGGTTATAATTTACATCGATTTCTGTTGCTCTAAATCATATGATTGCCCAGTTAAAAGCAGTATGACATTAATTACCCATTTCGGTGCAGTGTTCTTTGAATTGAGATTTCCAACATGAATATGGAAAGAGTTGTGAGGTGCAGGAATGTGTATACATAATATATTATCATTCTTAAGTTAATACTTTTGGATTCATCACAAACAAGAATCACAGGCAGTAATGTAGGATCGATGCGATCCTACTAACAAATACTGGGTTGGGTTGATATTTGATCGCAGATGCGATCGCATATGACCACAAAATGAAATGATTTCAAGTTGAACAAATGTTTTGAGGGTAACACAGAGAGTTCTGATAATGTAAAGGGGATTTGACTCAGCCAAAATTAATTTACACGAAGGCCTACAAGAAAAACATGTACAATTTACAAATTGCTTTAAAAAAAGCCCCACGCCCACAATAGTAAGAAATATGTTTTCACGTCAACGTAATGTGATGTCACAAGTGCTGTCCCATTCCTTGTTATACCAATTCGAGCCCTTGCAGCCTCTCACACTCGATCACTTCACCAGGTGACGTCAATAAGTCTGTGAGGGCTCAGGGCTTGAGGGTTTAGGGGGGACATTGGGACTGGGCCACTCACTCACTCACTTAGTCTCTAACCTCACTCACTCACTCACTCACTCACTCACTCACTCACTCACTCACTCACTCACTCACTCACTCACTCACTCACTCACTCTCTCTCCCTTAAATCCAGATGTGCCTAAGGACCAGAGGTTGCAGGCCATCCAGGCAGCCATTATGCTAATGTCAGACGAGAACAGAGAGGTGCTGCAGACGCTACTCTGCTTCCTGAGTGATGTCACTTCCTCTGTAGAGGAGAATCAGATGACCCCCATGAACATCGCTGTGTGTCTGGCCCCATCACTCTTCCACCTAAACATTCTGAAGAAGGACAATCTCTCCCCCAGGTAAGAAAAAAAAACGCTTCTGGACTGTCTATTCATCAGGACAGCGCTCATTAGCTCAGTGTCTCTCTCTTTAATGGACCTCATTCCCTCCTCCTAAATAGGTCTCTATAAATATAGATATTAAACAGGTTATGGAGTTTTCACAGGCCTCGGGGGTTCAGATCACAGTGTTTCTAGGCTGTTTTAAGAATGCTGTAGATTTCCACGGCGCTCTTTAAAAGCGTTGTGTTTTATGAGATCACGCTGTGTACAAACAAAACAAACCTTTCTTATTTAGCCGGCGATTAAATTGCTGCTCCAGAGATCAAAGGGGCAGCATGCAGAGATGTAGGCGGGGAGAGGCGGGACCGAAGGTTTATGAACAGCGTTCAGTCGGACACCTCGTCTGGGGGACCGCGGCGCGTTAATAACGGCATTCTTCCCGAACCCCCAGGGCCATGCAGAAGAAGTACGCCACGGGTCGGCCTGACCAGAAGGACCTGAACGAGAACCTGGCAGCGACGCAAGGCCTCTCTCACATGATCATTGAGTGTAACCATCTCTTTGAGGTGAGAAACTAACTGGTGACAGTGATACAACTGGGATGCAGGATCGTTAGCTAAGGTACAGTTTTGTCATAGTGTGTACTTTGAATCTGCCCACGTCTCACCTTTTGTCCTGCGTTGTCGACCCCCGGTGACCCCCAGATCCCTCACGAGATGGTGACCCAGTCGAGGAACTCGTACGTGGAGGCCGATCTGCACGCTCCCACTATTGGCGAGCTGTGCAAGCAGTCGGAGGACGAGGACGGGACCTACCAGACCCACATGGAGGGCCGGCTGCAGAACCTGCTTAAAGAAGCTAGAGAGAAGTCCAAATACTGGGTGTCCTGTTGCAGCGCTGACAGCACCGAGCTCTACTACAAGAAGGTGGGTCGTCCACATCTCCTAATCGAGGACAAAAAACGCATGTATGGGACATAAGAGACACTCTTTCTTTTATGGCTTTTGTAGGATATTTAACTGCCCCGTACCTTATTCCGCTTCACTTGTGTAATTACATAACACCGCTAAACTGTTACGCCATGTAATGAAATTACAGTTCCTAGAGCATGTTACAGTGTAGTTACTACAGGAAGTGTTATGTTAACGTAACCATTATTTCTCAAAGAAAAAAAAGATCACCTGTCAGTTGCAAAGGCTTAATTCCGACGATAATAATAATAATAATAATAATAATAATAAATTACATTTATATAGCGCCTTTCACGAGACCCAAGGACGCTTTATATAGTCACTGAAAGAGACAAGTCAGACAGACGGCAAACAGACCAGAACAAAACAACACTGAGACTAACTGGCTAACTAGCTAACTAAACTAACTGACTGACTAGTTAACAAACAAACAGACGAACTAACTAACAATCTAACTAACTAGCGAACTGGCTGACTAATTAACTTACTAACTAACTAGCAAGCTAGCTATCTAGCTAACTAACTACCTAACTAACTGCAGACCAAAGGCCTGGGTGAACAGATGGGTTTTGAGGGCCGAAGCAACGACGCAATTTCTCCCCATTACCTAGCTGCGATAAACAAGAAGAGCTAATGTTGTGTGGCCGTGTCCCGCCCAGGTGGGTGATGGGAACCCTCTGAGGCGCTGGCGGGTGTCGGTGGAGGTGGAGGCCCCTCCCTCGGTTGTGCTGAACCGTGTGCTGCGAGAGCGCCACCTGTGGGATGTAGACCTTCTTCAGTGGAAGGTCAGCGAGACGCTGGACAAGCAGACGGAGGTGTTCCAGTACGTCCTCAACCGCATGCCCCCCCACCCCAGCCGCGACTTCCTGGTGCTCAGGTGAGGCGTGCTTTAAGGAAGGACACGTTCTGTACTGCAACATTGTTTATACATCAAATTACATGATGGACCATGGACCACTGTTGAACGTGTATTTCCTTAATATATCTCCAGATCAAGAGCTGCGTTCGAACGGTTTTGAACACAGTTTAGATTAGAAGAATTAATTTGTCTCCCAAGGGAGAAATTTGTCTTGAGCTTACAAGGGTCGTGGCGTAACAGCAACATATACACATAAAATACATAAATAGAACAAAACATTCACAGCAACACATGTACAGTGCCTGCTCCCCCGTACAGTATCACACAGAACTCACAATATGTAATGTATACACATACAAAATAAGTGTCTCATAGATCTATCCATTCAGGAGCTTAAATTCCAGTTAAGGATAGAACACACTGCAATGGAGTAAACATGTGTATCTCCTGGATGTCTTCAGAGTTCATGTGGAAATGTGATGCTCTGTGTGTACTGCAGGTCGTGGAGGACAGACTTGCCTAAAGGCACGTGTTCCCTGGTGAACGTGTCCATCGAGCACGAGGACTGTCCTCCTGTTGGAGGCGTACGGGCCGTGGTTCTGGAGTCCAACTACCTGCTGGAGCCGTGCGGTTCCGGCAAGTCCAGACTCACCCACATCTGCAGGGTGGATCTGAAGTGAGCCGACACACCTGAGACACTGTGACATGCGACTTGCATTATTTTTTTTTATACTGTAAATTGATTTCCTATCTTTGATTAATAGGTAGCATTTGATTTGGTGTGGGCATAGTGCATAAGGACATTAAGCTGACAACCCTGTGTTTCTCTGCCACTATTCCAGAGGGAGAACTCCAGAGTGGTACAACAAGGTGTTTGGTCACCTCTGTGCTGCTGAGGTCGCCCGAATCCGCAACTCCTTCCAACCCCTCAATACCGAAGGCCCAGAGACCAAGATCTGATGCCAGAGACACGCATACATGCTCAGCCGTCAAAGGGGGAACTGAATCCAGAGAGCCAAGGCCAAAAAAGGCTGGCTCCAGCACTAAAGCAGTTTCATGCTAGACTAATCATGTGGAGCTTCTCTGTACTTGCACAATAACAAAAGGAGACCTCTTCTACAGTAGGTGCTGATCCAAATGATCCAAACCCATTAGCATTAGCATTTCAGTAAATATTTGATGTGGATATACAGTATATATAACAATTGTTATTATTATCATGATTAGTATTGTCATAATATGCGATGTCTAGGACATTTAAGCTCTTAAAAGCTTCTGGGAAGCGTGTATTTTATTTGTTTCAAATGTAAAGCTATATATTAGAAATAATGTGCATGTGTCTGTGTATATCTGTGTGAATACATACATGCTTGTATATACTGTAAATGATAAAAAGCTAAATAGGACAAACATTTTGCCTATATTGATTCCTCAATTGTTATTGTTATATGGTACAAAATTGTAAGCTGGTATTACTTTGCTTCAACAGTGCCATTTTGTAATGGGTGTTATTTTATTTTACTTCTGTCTTGTAAGGTTGTGAAAAATTGACTCAGGTTTGACTTGATCTTACCTGCTTTAGGATAATGCTTCATTCAAGCTCTAGTGAAATGTTTTAATTAAACCATAAAAACTGTATGGATTTGTGTTTATGTTTTTGCTGAAGTGAATACATGTAAAACTATAACAAAAAAGTAGACAATACATGTATTATGTATGTACTCACGTCATATTGTATTTATGTTCTATGGCAAATACTGTACGTTTCAGTTAAATTATTCTTACCACAAGATGGCACTAGTTGGCCATTGAATTATTTGTCTCTGACAAGGAAGGGTCAATAAACGACATATCTCCCAAACAACAGACTGCAGCATGCTGTGATTTCAAGTTTATCCAATGAGTTAATTCACACATTGAACAGGCTGTGATTAACACAACAGAGGAAGCGGTTCAAGGGGCATACTGTAGATAACAAGCTATCGCTAATTATTTAGCTATGCGTTCATACAATGTTTCCTGCAATGTCACATAATTAGCACTTCTCAGTTCGTAGTTGGCAAGTCTTTGAGTTTGGATCTGGACGTGCTGATTTTCTTCAGTGATGTTGTTCTCTCTCTTAGCATCTGAATGGAAAAGTCCAATCTCCTGGTCTGACCTCCATTCAACGCTCGTACGATTGTACTGTCAAGGCTCTCATTTGACAAGGAGGGACCAGCCGGCATGACACAGGGGAACACAGTAGAGGAGGTACGAGGTCTGCAGAGGAGAAGCCCTACTGGGGATTTCACAGTGGCTTACATGGCCACCAGTAGATACAGAGCTCAGATGAGGCAACAGAAGAACAGTTTGTAGGAACAGTTCGTGAGAAAAACTAATAGATGCCCTATGCCCAACAGATGAGAAATACATGAATGAATGAATGAATGAATAAATAAATAAAGTTGTTTATAGAATAAATAAGTAGTCTGTTCAAGCGAATGTCACATGAAAAAAACCCATAGTAGCTAGCTATGAAGATACAAGCGCATCCATGTGGCCTGAGTTCTCTTATGCGCTCCCTCACAGCCATTCTGACACAGATCAGCTTCCGGCTGTCAGTCACGGCCATGGATGTAGGTCACGGCAATGACTGACGGAAGCGTTCTTGCCAAGCTGTCAGTGTGAATCTTACTGCGCCATATCCCAGTTGTTCCTGATCATTAATACGATTACTTGTAATTAATTTCCTGTAGTCTGTATGCTAAAACATGCAAATGCAGCAAACTTGCTAAATGTTGTTGACATTTTGTCAGATTAATGTGAGTGTGACGCACAGAAGGCTTGCTTCAACATTACTGATAACCTTTGCCGCAAGGAGCTTTAAGAAAGCCTCTTTGAACAATTCCTCTGGGATGTAGGCCTGAAATACTGTGTCAGCATAATTACATTATTGGGACCAAACTGTAAGTCCAGCTCTCTGAGGGCTTTGAGAGAAAGGATTTCTCACTGGGAGTGTTACTTTACCTCCCAAGGTTATTGTCCAAGGTCAAATTAATATGCCTTTACATTTTATATATAGATACGCATGCATGCACGCACACACACGCACTTATACCTGTTGTTGCTTTAGCTGTTTTGGTTCGGGCCGGGGCCGCCCCGGCTCACCCCCTGCTCCCAGTCTGGACCCTCGTCCCTGCCACGGACCCCTGGTTCGCCCCGGACCCCTGGTCCACTCTGCTCACTCCCGGTCCAGACCCTCGCCCCTGCCCCGGACCCCTGGGTCGTTCTGCTCACCCCCTGCTCCCAGTCCAGACCCTCGCCCCTGCCCCGGACCCCTGGTTTGCCCTGCTCACCCCCTGTTCCCGGCCTGGATTCCTTACCCTGAGCTCCTGTACCCTCCTGGACCCTGAGCACCTCCCCTCCCAGTGGCCCCTGCACTATCCCCAGAGACTATTGTACACTTTGGTCACATTGTCCACATTGTCACTTGGTTTTGTTCTGCCTCCTTGTGTGTTTGGTATTGTGTTCGTTGTCTTGTCTTCTATGTTGGTTTGTGTCCTCCCAGCCCCAGCTCTAGACACCTGTCCCCTCACTAGTCTCTCGTCACTCCAGTCCCTCCTCTCCTGGCCCTCTAGTTCCCCCCTCTAGTTTTCTGCCCAGTCCCTTTCCCTGTCCCAGCCTCGTTCCCTCTTCCCTTCCCTTGTGTCCTTGTTCCTGTGTCCTTGTGTTGGTGTCTTGTTGGAATCCCTCCATGTCCTTGTCTGGGTGATTGTCTGCACCTGTGTCTCGTTATGTCTTGTTGCACACCTGTACGTTGTTCCTTGATTGTTCTCCCAGAGTATATATGCCCTCCTCTTTCCTTTGTTCTCTGTCAGTTCATTGTCAATGTTAGTGTTTCCTCCCGGTGTTCCTGTTTGTTTTTTTGGACATTAAATCCTTTATTTTGAACCTGCGCTGCCTGCCAGGGGCCTCATTTATCATTGAGGTACGCCTTCTTTTACACGGTCTTTTCCGCGATTTCAGGCGTATGCCATTCCCCCCCCCAGCCCGATTTATCAAGCCGAAAGGGCGAAAATTTAGTCGTCTTTCTACGCGCTTATGTAGGACACCTCTCAAGTAGCCGTACCGATTTACACGGTGTTCTACGCCCTTTTTGAACACGGGGAACTGGCGACGCAGGTGGTGCGTCGGTGAATTACAATGTTTGATGGAGAGAATAAGAGCGACAGTTCATGAACGCACAATCATGTAGGCTAATAGCCCAATTCAGCACCAACATATATCGCAATGCAAGATTAGACGTGTCCTCTAACCGGCTCATTAATGGTCCGATATGGATTTGTTCCCCAAACTGAACCTATGCGCTGTCCCAAACCTTTCCGCGCTATATGTCACACACCTAATGCAGGCACTCCGGTAAATCACACGCATTTATTTGGCTGCCAACAGAAAAACATATCAATTGAATAGGGCTACACAATGACATGTTTAATGCATAATCAAGTTAACAGACAAACTCAAAGAAAATGACTGAAATAGTTTCTCCAGACTCTGACGTGGGGTGGGACTCAGAGGAGGGGGAGTCTGCAGTGGTCCTTGACCTGACGGTCGTGCCCCCGCCGGTTGCAGCCTCTACATCCAGCGCCACGACCTCCAGTGCCTCCACCTCCAGCGCACCGGCCTCCACCTCCAGTGCCATCTCCAGCGCCTCCGTCTCCACCGCCCACGCCTCCACCTCCGGCTGCCAGCGTCCCTGCCTCAAGGGTCCCTGAGGGCTGGGCTTCCTCTCAGACGCTGTGCTGGAGGCTCATGACCCTAGAGGCCCAGAGGGACATGGCAGAAGGGATTGTGGCAGTTGTGGGGCAGTTGTGCAGCAGTTGGTGTTGACCGTGTAAAAAAAGGCGTATCTCAATGATAAATGAGGCCCCTGGTGTCTGCTATTGGGTCCTACCTCCACCAGCCACAAACCCTAACATTAGCCTGCATTTAAAATTGATTAAATCTAACGTTTTACCACTTTATTCAAACATTGGAACCTTCAACTTAGTGAGAAATGAAATCAATACATTTGTTAAATTTAATTAAAAACTCGAAAATAATTAAGATTTATTTTAGAATAAAATACATCTTAAATAAAAATTATTTAGAAAATAAAGGTATAACAAGTTTGATTTAGCCTAATCAATTTTAATTTAGTTTCAGTTTGAATAAGCTACTTAAATAAAGGGTGCAGAGCATTTATTTAGGTCGGCAGCATAGTGTCCTCAATATAAACATTAACCTCTCCATCAGCCTGTAGCCTACTGTACCACTGTCCTCCAACTCAGTGCTCTGCAGCTGCAGGGTCGATGAACAGCAGGGGGCGGCAACATGGTGGAAAGTGCAATGGTAACGGAGCACAGCCTACACAGGTTTACCGTTCTCAGTACCGTATGACGTCGATGTAGGCTAAAGCGAATGACACCGACTATTCTATCCTCATAATGCTGTTATGCACGCGCGACAGAGGGCGGATGTAGCTTAACTGTTAAAGGGGTTTGTTTTTGGTCAAGTTCTTACAGATTTTTACTTAATTGTCATGCATTTGTACAGTGACTAACACAGGTGACATCGCGGCCACTGCTTCCGATTTGGGTGGAAATGTCAAGCGAGAGACCGGTGACAATGCCAGGATCGGTGTCGCTTTCGGACAGTCAAACTCCCTCGGGTCGTGGGCTGCAAAGGGCTTCGGGCTCCATAACCGGTGAAATGATGGTGTCTGGCTCGGGCTCAATGGTTCTACCAGCCAGGATGATCAACCCGTCGGTACCGATCCGGAATATCAAGATGAAATTTGCTGTTCTCATCGGTTTGATCCAGGTTGGAGAGGTTAGCAACAGGGATATTGTCGAGACGGTGCTGAATTTGGTAAGTAAATACATCTCTTAAATGTAAAAACATCAAAGCCTAGGCTACCCAAAGATCCACATTCCAGTCTCCTATTGATGATGGATGGATAGTGTTTTCTCTTTGAGGTCTGGCGTCTGACACGTAGATAATTAAACTACCCATAACATTATTGAGTGGGCCATATCTCTCAATAGGATCTGAGAAGTCTGATAGGACACAAGTCGACCGCATTATGTGATCCCAGAGGGACATCATTAACACAAACACACCTAGGATACTTCTCTCACTAGGCTTTATGCTGCCTGGTTTTCTCTCTGATTATGCTGCCTGGTTCTCTCTCTCTCTCTCTCTCTCTCTCTCTATTATTCTGCCTCGATTTCTCTCTCGTCCTCTGTCACTGATTAACGTTACGCTGCCCAGATGTCCAGTGTAGGACTCCTATACCTTATACCTTATAGCCCTATCTGTTGATATCCTACACATCATGGGAAATTCCGCCCGGCTCTTTTAGCTAACCTCAGTTTGTCAACCTTAAATCCAGCACTGTTGACAGCTGCCTTCCCTCTGTTGCGAAATAAGTAACGTGCGTGATTCTGGCCCAATAGTAGGCCTATGTTAATGTGTTCACTCTTGTGTCATGATTAGTCAACTATCGACATCTGGTCCATATTCGGAGACGCGAGGAGCTGCGCGTCACTGACCAGGCAGCACTCCAGACCCGAGCCCATGTCCTTCTGTCACCGGCAGCATGCCTAAAATGTTTAGTCTACCCTCTCATCGTTACGGCACCAGAGATTAATTACGGTCTGTTCTCGCACCGCGGGAAGCTAGTTATGCTGTAGCCTAACGCCCGGCGTGTACAGGCAAGAAAGGGACATCAGCTCCTGACTGACTCTCTGGCACCATGGATGTTGATCTGTCATTTCCATGGGAACTGTGACACCGCACAGCTGACTGTAGTTGAAGTTTAGACTTGTTCAGTCCTCTTTTTCACTATTTTATTTGAAAACACAACTTATATTTTAGCCATGCTGTTTGCTTGAATATGATACATCCCTGTTGATAATCTTCCATCTATTTTTTGTATTGAGCCAAAGTGGTTGTGTCTCATCTGATATTAAGATGTGCTCTTGTGAACATATCAGAGAACAGAATAGCATCTGCCTCCCAAACTAATATAGCCTATTCGACCACAATAACGATCACCACCACAAGAATAAATGAATGTTGGTTCTGATCGTAATAAAGAGTATAGTGGAAACGCAAGTGCTAATCCTTGTTGTGCCTGTTGGGTATGAAAATGGGAGACCAGAGGACCGGAATCCACATTATGAGACTCATCTTCACACTTGAAATGGCGCTTTAGCGTCCTCTCAATGATAGGGGAGAGTGGGTGTTGGATGAAACATTTGAATATCGCTAATTGTGTCACCAGTATGAATAAATCACAGAGTAGCTCTCCGAGAAGACAAAAGCCTGATTAGCTACTGTACCACAGCACAGTTTCTAAATTATGTCATGCGTTTGATACAGGGAAGTGGGTGAGAGAGAGGATGGATAGCAGGTATCTCGATCAATCCAAACCAAAAAGATACAGATTTGTCTTGGCATGTAGCCTGGTCATCATGGGGTTCCCCTTGTCATCAATACTACTGTACAAAACTGAGGATAGCCCCCCCATACATGAGTTTATATCTAAGGTTAGGCTATATCAAATTAGAGGTTATGATATCCTCATTTCAATCACAATCCAATTGACAATCTCCTGTCTCCCGACAACATTATCACACATTACATTACTTGACAGTCATTTAGCAGACTCTTTTATTCAAGGCGACTTACAATAATTGCATTTAATGTAGGAACTCAGTGTACTACTGCTCACCAGAACTCACAGGTGCATCTCTCAAGTGACTAAGCACATAATCTAGTGCTAAAGGCAATGTGCAAGTGTAGCAAATTAAAAATATAGATACAAGGGAATATATTGCATCCACCCACCATTTTGGTCCCTGTATAATGTATTATTGCAGTGAATACAAATTATTTGGTAATGCATAGTCAGTAATAGCATAGTAATTAAATATTTGTTTTATCCAAGTACCAAAATGTTAGGGGGGTTGATGTTAAGCCTGATACTTAGTATAGTTTGTCAATAAAGTTTGACAGTTTTGAAGCTACACTGTAGTATCCCAAGTCTCAGTGGCGATTTTACATTAGGGGCAGGTGGGGCAGTGCCCCACCAGGTGGCGCTGTTGTGCAAGATGCATCTTAGCCTACAACTGTGTTTCGGAAAAATCAAATTTATAATTAATACAAAATAGTGATTCAGTGGTTAAAATAGCATGTATAAATATAATAAACCTGACTGACACTATGTATAGTGCTGTTTTGCAGTAATTCCCTTTGTATGAGTGTGTCACAGACTGCTCTGACTCGGCAGAGGGGCACCGAAGCGTTCTCCCCTACTGTTGCTATAGCGACAATGTGAGCGTGGTCGGGAGTAATGTGAAAAAATATCACGCAGATTTCATTGGGTGGAGGGGCAGAAAAGTCTCTTCCCCTACGAAATCTACCTGGCAACAGGTTTAGCCAGGGAATAATAAAACAACGTTGATCAAAGTTGAACTACTGGGTCATTGTCGATGTCGATCTACGTTAGCCAATGCTGCTAGCTAAAGTTTTGTAGAGATTAAAAGTGTTTTCAGGTGCAACAATGAATAGTGTAGATTATTTGTTGAATGTGCGGTTTAGTACATTGAAACTTGAAGAGAAACTGGAAATAAAACGTTTAGGGCCACACGACCAGAAGAATTGGTGCTGCTCCAGGCTGGAGATAAGGTAACCCGTACCTTCAAACAGGAATGGTTTGAGAAAAATAAGTCGCTAACTGCTAGCACCTCGAAAAGTGCGCTGTTCTGTTTCCCTTGTATTCTTTTTGGTGAAAACTCTGTTTGGGCATCGTCTGGATTCAAAGACATTAAACATCTGTCAGAAAGAACCGCGAAGCATGAAAGCTCTGCGTCCCATCTGAACTGTGCCATGAAGCTGGGTTTACTCGGGCAGCTCAACGTCCAGGCACAACTAGATGATGCGTTTCGCCGTTCCATCGCGGAGCACAACAAACAGACCGAGGAGAATCGGTATGTTCTGGGGAGGCTGATCACTTTTATTAAACTCTGTGGGAAGTGTGAAATGGGTTGCGTGGTCACGACGAGTCAGCGAACTCACTGAACCCAGGCATTTTTCGGTGCATTTTTGAGACGATGTGTGAGGGGGACTAATGTGGACAGTGCGCCTTCACTCTAGTAGACTATTTGGCTGTGATATACAGTTAGTGGAGTACTAATAGGTTATGCGTAGTGCCCAGGTCTGATGGGTGAACACTTGTCACTTTCAGAACCCTGGACCGGGCATGCGCTCTCTAATTAGCCTACTCTGCGTGTGTTAATGTGTTGTTATCTTTGTGTGTTGTAGCCTCTGCTCTGATGTACCTACCGTAGTCTAATTGGCTTTAGTTCTTGTGATGGTGACATAATATAAAACTGCCCCTCCAGAAATGCCATGCTAAAATCGCCACTGCCAAGTCTGTATCCCCACACTGTTAAGGCAATTACTCGCATCAGTTCCATCGATGGCTTGTTTCATTTCACTGCTGGAGCACATTGCATACTGGGCTTCAGAGATCACACTTCACCTTGCATCCAAGAATGTGCTGCTTGAAGAGTTTTGTATTTACAGTAGCCTAGATTTAAAGATAGTAGAGTACATTTTGAGAAATGTTATTTTGAGAGTATCTGAAACTTCTTACCAATCAAAGAGTATCTTTGTTCTTAATTATACCCATTCCCCTTCAATTATTACAGTACATCATAATTATACCCATTGTCCTTCAATGATTACCCAAAACGCAGATAAGAATCACACACATGCAAAAGGAACAGGTAGAACAACAGTCAGTATGAGGATGATGGAGTACCACAGAAGGATTTGTAAAGGTTCTGTAAAGGTTAACTTGATGAGGAATGCACATCATCTGCTCACATGAGCTTGAACACTTTTTTTGTGCGGAGGATACTGAAGATGCTTAAAAAAACTGATGTTACAACAATTCTGTGTGGTGCCACTTTCCCATATCTAAGCTAATTAAAAGGGGTTTTGTCGTTAATCTTTTATGGGTAGTCATGTCTGAGATGAAAGGTGTAATTAAAATGATCTGTCATATTAAAGTTGACGCAGTCTTTCCGTCAAGGGGAAATTAATACACAAATCTGGTGGTGTAACAAGGGTAAGCTGTATAGGCTTTTACTGAGCAATATGACCTGACTGCTCTGTATGAAGGGTCAGTGCCTTTATACATTTCAATTCCAGTTTGTGTCACCACAATAGTAGTAGGGATGCATGGATATGAACATTTTGGCCGATACTGATAACAGATATTAACATTGCTATTATGGCTGATAACCGATATTTACCGATGTCGATATCTGTATAAAAACAAATTTCTATGATAATCAAATGTTATACATACTGAAAAACACAGGTAAACAATGTCTCTATCTCCAAAACATTTGGAAAAGTTGATAAATCATAGATTTATCGTATTGTTTCCTCTCAAAAACAACACACAACAGCATATATCGTCTGTTCACATCGGCCCTTTTTTGCACATTGGACTGATACCGATATATACAAAAATGACTAGCATCGGCCGATACCGATATGATTGCCGATATATTGTGCATCCCTACATAGTAGTTATATATATGAATACCCAAAGAAACCTCACCACAGCAGAAGAATTGTGTTTTGTGTCTTCTATCTTGTTTGTCCAACATGGATGTTACGGTGCAGAACTGGCTCTGAAAAACTTTGATTATGGTCAACATGCATTTACACTCTGCCACAGAAGGTTATCACTCTTTGTGGGCCCTGGCACATTTCCACAAATAATATTCCACATACAGTATGTTTTACTCTAGCCCTCACAAGGTGAGGGATGACTTGATAGATATATCTTTCACCGCCGTGCAGTAACACTGACCTGTCACTGTATGCCAACAATATTAATGTACACAGTCACAGGACATCCTAGCAGCTGCAAAGACAGGCTGATATGGATCATGAGAGCCGAGAGGTCGCTCATTTTCCTTGACTTTTCCTTCATCTGATACCCCTGTGTTCTCTTAAGTGATTTTTTGTGACGGTCTCAGAGATAAGGTGCAGAGCAGGCTGTTGAGTGGTGGTGGCATGTCCAGTGAGGAAGCAGGGCTTGGTTCTCCTCAATAATTTGATAAAAAATGTGAACAAAGAAGTGAGAATGGCTAATATCAACCCTCCAGCCACTGATTTTCATCAGTCAATCAATTTTAGAACACAAGGCCAAAGCCAAACAGTGCAGCATAAAACAAAATGCCACAATCTATGGAAACTTCCTGCCTGGTCTCAGAGGAAGTGAGTTCTTCGCCAGACTAGCTCAGAGAGTCTGTAACCTTGTTCTGCAACTTTCTCCTCTGTGAAAGCCTAGCTCAGGGCTTTTGCTACCTGCTGTGGGAGCGGAGAAGGCTTCTTTCATAACATCTTTAACAATATTTATTTTAAACCTCATAGACAGAGTCTGGCGAAAAAGAAAGGCCTTCATATTTTCTGCATCATCTGCATGGAATAGCCTGCAAAATGAACTTTGGGTCTAGTCACTAAATGAATTTAAAGGCACAGTGAAATCTATAGAAACTGACTATTGATCGTTGTAATTGTTTTACTTGAAATAGGTTTATATCAATCAATCAATCAATCAATCAATCAATCAATCAATCAAAGCTTTATTTGTATAGCGCATTTCATACCCAGAGGCAACACAATGCGCTTTACAGAGAACAAGGGAGGTGGGCAGACATCCCACCCCTACATATTCCAGAGGGAAGCAAAAAAACAGTAATCACCCGGGGGCCAGATAAGTGAGCTGTAAAAATTCTTCCCTGACCCCTCTCAACGAGGCGATCGAGCAAGCTCCTGGAGTATGTTTGTCTACCGGCTAAGAACATTTATAGAGCAATAAATAACATTAAATTACATTTTCAGAGTAAGAGAGGCTAATAACATCATAGGAGAGACATGGCAAACACTGGTGTATGTCTGTGTGTGCGTGAATGTGCCTGGGCCCAGATAGAGGCAGGGGTCAGGGGTAGGATCGGGGTAGGAAAAGGATACGGACCCGGGTTAGGGTGAGGGGAAGGGGATCTGAGCCCAGGACTGGTGTATGTCTGTGTGTGTGTGAGTGTGCCTGGGTCCAGGTAGAGGCAGGGGTCAGGGGTAGGGTGGGGGTAGGAAGAGGATACGGACCCGGGTTAGGGTGAGGGGAAGGGGGTACTGGGCCCAGGCCTAAAGCCGGAAGTGGACTGTTGTATGTCTGTGTGTACGTGTGTGTGTGTTAACTAATTTGCTACGGCATCTGCAGCAGACACAGGGGTATCTATCGGACTCAGGGTGGTCTGCTGGTGACAGTGGGGCATCCACTGGACCTGGTTAGAAGATAGGAGGGAGAGAGAGAGGCACTAGGGAGAGGGGGGGCAGAACAGGGTTAGTAGCACACAGAGCCATATATAGAGCAATACATTACGTCAAACTACATTTTCAGAGCAAGAAAGGCTAAGAGCATCATGGGACAGGTGTGGCAAACACTGATGTGTGTGTGTGCGTGCCTGGGCCCAGATAGAGGCAGGGGTTGGGGTAGGGTGGGCGTAGGGGTAGGAAAAGGATACGGACCCGGGTTAGGGTGAGGGGGAGGGGATCTGGGCCCAGGACTGGTGTATGTCTGTGTGTGTATGAGCGTGAGTGTGAGTGTGCCTGGGTCCAGGTAGAGGCAGGGGTCAGGGGTAAGGTGGGATAGGAAAAGGATACGGACCCGGGTTAGGGTGAGGGGATCCGAGCCCAGGATTGGTGTATGTCTGTGTGTGTGTGAGCGTGAGTGTAGGTGTGCATGGGTCCAGTTAGAGGCAGGGGTAGGGTGGGGGTGGGAAAAGGATACGGACCCGGGTTAGGGTGAGGGGAAAGGGAACTGGGCCCAGGTCCAGGCCTAAGCTGGATGTGGACTGATGTGTGTCTGTGTGTACGTGTGTGTGTTAACTAAGTACTACAACATCCACAGCTGACACAGGGGTATCTATTGTCTGCGGGCGACAGTGGGGCATCTACTGGACCAATGTATACAGAGGATTCACAGGTAGGTTTGAGGCTGCCTTTCTGTGTCTCAAGTTCCTAGCTAGTGATTGTAGGCTAGGTCGAAAAGGTATGTCTTGAGGTCTCGCTTGAAGACCTCCGTTGTTTCGGCCCTACTTAGGCACTCCGGTAGGGTGTTCCAGAGGTTGGGGGCATAGAAACTAAAAGCTGCCTCTCCGTGTTTCTTGGTCCTGGCTTTTGGAACTGTTAAAAGTTCAGTACCTGATGATCTGAGTGGTCTGTTGGGCATGTACTTGACAAGCATGTTTGAAATATATTCTGGTGAGTGATTGTGGAGAAATTTATAGACTAGTAATAGTATTTTAAAGTCTATTCTAGAGTTGACTGGTAACCAGTGTAGTGATTTTAAGGCTGGTGTGATGTGTGCCCTTCTTCTAGTCTTAGTGAGGACTCGTGCTGCAGCATTCTGTATCATTTGTAGCTTAGAGATTGCTTTCTTTGGTAGGCCTGATAGTAGAGCATTGCAGTAGTCCAGCCTGCTTGTGATGAAAGCATGCATTCATCTTTCGGTGTCAGCCTGAGAGAGAAAGGGTTGCACCTTGGCAATGTTCCTTAGGTGGTAAAAAGATGTCTTTGTAATATTCTTGATGTGGTTTTCGAAATTAAGATCTGAGTCAAGTATGACACCTAGGTTTTTAGCCTGGCAATTGGTGTCAATTTCCAGAGTTTTTAAGTGTGCAGCTAGTTTCTCTCTTTCAGCTTTTTCTCCAATGATCAGTATTCTGTTTTGTCCTGGTTTAGTTGGAGGAAATTATGTGACATCCATACATTTATATCTGGAATACACTTGACAAGGCAGTCAACCAAGCTGTAGTTACTGGGTGTTACAGAAATATAGAGTTGGGTATCATCTGCGTAGCTATGGTAGCTAATGTTGTGCCTCCTGATGACACTGCCAAGGGGCAGCATGTACAGGCTGAAGAGTAGAGGTCCTAGGATTGATCCTTGGGGCACCCCACAGGTCATAGGGATCTTTCCTGAGCTATAATCACCGAGGGCGACAAAGAAATCACGACCGGTTAGATAGGTCTTAAGCCAATTTAGGACTGGACCAGAGAGGCCAACCCACTTTTCCAGTCTTTCAATGAGGATTGCATGATCTATAGTATCAAAGGCTGCACTCAGGTCCAGGAGGACGAGAACAGAAAGCTCTTTGGAGTCAGCATTAATTCTGAGGTCATTTACAACTTTGACTAATGCCGTCTCTGTGCTATGGTGGGCACGAAAGCCGGACTGGAAAAGGTCAAGGATACAACTTGTAGCTAGGAAATCATTAATCTGTTTGAAAACAATTTTTTCCAGAATTTTACTCAAAAAGGGAAGGTTAGAGATTGGTCTAAAATTGCTAAAAACTGAAGTGTCTAAGTTGTTTTTCTTCAGTACGGGTCTCACCAGAGCAGTTTCAAGTATTGGTGGGAAGACACCTGTAGATAGGGAGTCATTAACAATGGATAAAATTTCATAGGATACAGAGTCAAAAATAGTTTTGAAAAAATCGGTGGGGATGGGATCCAGCAGGCATGTGGAGGTTTTGAGTTTGGATACTACTTTTCTCAACATTTCTGTGTCAATTAGTGTAAACAGGCTCATATGTCCATTGCATGGAGGGAGAGGATCTGTGAACGGGATGCATGGCCTTTCCTGAGTGATATTCCTCCTAATATTCATAATCTTATCTCTGAAGTAAGCTGCAAATTCCTCACATTTGGAGGTAGAGAGCTGGTTATCAGGTGTTTTTACGGCAGGGTTTATTAGGCTATCAATTGTTGAGAAGAGCACTCTTGAATTATTTCGGTTGATAGATATCAATTTTGAGAAGTGGTCTTTCCTTGCATTTCTTATTGCTTTATTAAAAGCAGAGAGATGTTCTTTGAGAATATTATGGTGGACCTGTAGCTTGGTTTTTCGCCATACACGCTCAGAACTTCTGCAGGTTCTCTTTAGTTGATATGTTTCCTCATTTCGCCATGGAGCTTTATTATTGGTTGTGATCCTTTTCAGTTTAATAGGTGCTACAGAATCCAAAGCTGCCCTTACTCTGGTGTTAAAGGTGGTTGCCAAGTCTTCAATATTTCCTAAGGGCCCCACTTCTGGAGTTGATAAATTGTTTGTGGTCATTATTTCTCTAAAACTATCGGCTACTGCGGAGGTAAGATAACGTTTCTTGATAAAGCGCTCAGTACTACTTTTGACTTTAGGAACCAATGCAGTGAAGAAGATACAGAAATGGTCGGAGAGGGCGAGGTCACTAATAGAGGAAACAGTGATAGTCAGGCCCTTAGTAATAACTAGATCAAGGGTGTGGCCGCGGTTGTGGGTTGGCTCAGAGATATGTTGGGTAAAATCCATGGAGTTTAGGAGGTTGATAAAGTCCCTAGCTTTCGAGTCCGCCTCAGTGTCTACGTGTATGTTGAAATCTCCAATGATGATAATCTTATCATAATTTGTATGGATGATGGACAGGAGTTCTGAAAATTCTGTAGAGAAGGCAGAGCATTGTTTGGGAGGCCTATACACGGTTACTGCCAGAACTGGGGGCTGGCATTTTAGGACAATAGCGTGGTATTCAAAAGAGGCGAAATCATCAAAGGAGATGGTCCTGCAGCTGAGGGCATCTGTAGCTATGGTGGCTGTTCCTCCACCTTTTTTCCCACTTCTGATAGATTGAAAAAAGCTATAGTTAGGAGGAGAGGCTTCAATGAGGGCTGCTGGTCCATTTATATTTAGCCAGGTTTCAGTTAGGAACATACAGTCTAATTTACGTTCACATATAAGATCATTAATGAGAAAAGTTTTGCTTGGTAGGGACCTGACATTTAGAATCGCCATTGAAATAGCTTCCGGAGAAAAGGGCTGGCTCGCCTGTCTAGTAGGCCTGGATAGTATATTCACTGGAACGGATATCAGGTTTTTTATATTAGATCTACCTGACTGTTTGATTATGGTAATAGGGGTGCGGTGGGAGATAATTCGCTGAATGGCATATTCAGGTGGGCAGAATTTGTTTATAGAAATATAAACGTCGCTATGCCAGGTCTCAGTGAGGGGCAGGGAATCAAGGTCTATGGTGATGGGGCGCTGGTGAGATGGAGCTGGTGTAGCCCGACCCGCGGGTACAGAGGTTTATGTTTGGCAGTAGGGTGGTTGAGACGGGTCGGGCTAACCCCACATCAGACACTGGAAGATCTCAGCGTCAGGTCCATATTCATACTGAGCAGACGGGCACCTGACCTACTAGGATGGAGGCCGTCCCTGGCGAAGAGGTCCGAGCGGTTCAAGAAAGTGGTGAAATTATCTATGAAGGGAAGCTTCAACTGGCAGCATTAGCCTTTCAGCCAGATGTGGAGCTGACGGATCCTACTATATTTGGCATCACCATACCGGGGGGAGGAGAAAGGGCCAGAGATGATGCAGGTCTTTCCTGACGCCTGAGCAGTGGAGATCAGGGCCTTGAAATCCTCCTTCAGCCGCTCAGACTGCTGGAGCTTGATGTCATTTGTTCCGACATGGATGATAATGGATGAGGCCAGGGGATAATCTGCGAGGAGTGATGGCACAACAGTCCTGATGTCCGAGACCTTAGCTCCTGGGAAGCAGCAGGTCCGGGCTTTCGGGACCACTACATGGCGCACCATGGATGATCCGATGATGAGCACAGATGGGGGGGCGGGATCAGTGGCGGGCCCACTGGGCTTAGGGGACTTCCTTTGCTGCCTCACACCTGAAGGCCAAGTGGTAGAGGGTGGGGGCCGGGGGTCCCCTCGGTGGACTGGGCTATGCTTAGGCCGGGGAGCAGGCTTATTAGCCTGGCTATTATGCCGCTCACTAACCAGAGAGGTGTGGGTGGGCTGCGGAGTATGGGTATGGTACTGAGTAGGGCAGGGTGTGAAATGAGCCCCAGTAGCAGGGAGCCAGGACGAGGAGCTGATGCTAGTATCCTTGGACATCTTGGATACAGGCTCGGCCAGTAGAGCAAAGCTATTCCTCAGTTGGAGGTTGTCGTCCTCGGAGGGTTGGGAGGGGACCCTGGAGGTTTCCCTTCCTCGTTTCCTCCTAACAGTGGTCCAAGGGGTGGAGCTTAAATGCTTGGGTCCGGCTGTGAGTCTGGGCCAGGATTTCTCACTCAGGGGGAAATCAAAATCCACATTCCCACCCCCGGATGCCGCCGACGGTGGAGCAGTGGGAGGCTGGACGTCGACATCTGGGTCGGGTAGCAGTGAGTCCAGGAGATGTTCGACTTGATGTATAGAGTGTAGAGTAGAGATCCTACCTTCCAACTCTGAGATTTTTTGGCTACGCTGGAGGCAACCGAGCAGTTTGGGGGGAGGGTGTGGAGCCATCGCAAGACTCGTTAAAATAATTGCGGAATTAAAATAAGAGGATAAAACCGCCAATCTATTTGCTAAAAGCGATGCTAGCGGGTAGAGGGAGTGCTATTTACGTAGTAATGCTAACGGGGAGGTAGGGCTACTTACTTAGCCGTGCTAGCAGGGGGAGTGGGGGCTGCTAGCTAGCAGTGCTAGCCGGGAGAGTGGGGCTACTTACCTAGTAGTGCTGGTAATACTCACACGATCTACTGGGAGCAAGGCACGGCCTCCGGTGTGTTGGGTTGGTACTGGAAAGGCAGGGGACGGCTGTCCCCTGTTGGCTAATGGGCTATCCCAGTCAGGAGCTGGTTAGGGCTGGCTAGCCGCGGCTAGCTGCGGCAGCGTAGCTGTTTTGATCTAGACTTGGGGCTCGATGTCCAAGCGTCGGATCCAAAAAATCGAATTATTGTGTACCGCCAATGTTAGTGCGCGGTTTTTAAACGCGGAGATATGGTATACAAGTGAAGAAAACTGGATAAAACAATACACTTTGGGAGAGCTGGCGAGCGCAGCAAACTTAGACTACTTCCGCACTTTATATGGCTTCCCTGCACTTTTTTACTGTATGCCATTTTTGATCTGAACTATTGTTTTTAGTATGAGTACTGTATGAGGCTGTTTGGACTGCCGCCATTCTTGGACAGGTTGCTCTTGAAACGACTCACGCAGGAAGTGAGTCCTTTGTAAACCTAGCCCCGATGTGAACCCAGAGATACGCTGTTGCTCCTCTAATCTGGGGTCACGTATTATATTATATATTCCAGGTGGCGAATTTCAAATCTGACGATCTCACCATGCATTCCTGTAGATGTCTTTTGTCATGTCAGGGCCTTGTCGGGTCGTTTATAGGTGAAATAACCCCTGTTATAACCTATTTTTCACTCGTTTAGGGGTTTTCTGCTTCTTCTTCTACGCTCTACCGGAAATAGCGCGCGCTCTGTGCGATACGTCGCAGTGCTGCCACCAATCGGTGAATGCTGCAGCAGCGTCAAACTATAAAAGGTTATTTTCTTTCCCTTGGGGACAGTAGCATTTTTGAATAGGCCTAAACACTGCAAACAAATAAAACCCCTTTCTGCAGGTGAAAATTTAGGATATAATATTTTTTGACCCGCTGAGAAACTACTTGCCGTTACAACGTTAGATAACGTTGGCAAATTATCAAAATGGAATTTAAATGTAATGTTATTTATTTACCTTCACTTATACATCGAAGTTCTTCTTCGGTTACAAAAGCAGATGCATTTATTTTGCCATCCGACAGGCGTACCAGCATCCTTCCTACGTCTTTAGACACGAAATAGCTTCCTCAATTGCTCCAGCACGCATGCGCACAGCGTGCTGGAGCAACGATTGCGCGCTGTGCGCATGCGTGCTGGAGCAAGTGAGGAAGCTATTTCGTTTCGAAAGACGTTTCTAAAGATCATATTACAGAGGCATGTGAAAAACCACCACAGGCCTATGCTCTATGTAAGCACAACTAGCGCTTCATCAAGACAGATTGATGAAAACAATCGTTTCGCGGCAGAAAATAGATTTTTAGAAACTGCATTCTAAGTGCCCCGACCACCGACATTACATGGATTTACTGGCTCGCGCTGGATTTTAAATTTCTTCTACATGCATCCGAACTACACCAAAGTTATCTCGGTGAGTCAAACGTCTTATAATATGTCGTAAATAAGGTCCAGGTTGTCAAAAACGAGCATTGTCCTTTAAGGACTACACTCTTGCCAAGAAAAAGCGTTTATGGAATGTTCACATTTTGGATAAGGTGAGGATTAGGGTTAGTCATTCTACTCAAGTGCTCCGCTTGAGCCCCGCCCACGAAGACTTTGATTGGTCAGAAAAGAGGGGCCTGTCTGTAGAGCATGCTCACATGTTTCTTCTTCATTGTGCAGACATTTCTTAGGTAAGCTAAAAAAAAAGAGAATTAGGCTGAATTCCATACCAAAAAATCATGGAATTGCATTTTAGAGGTTGACCATTTCCTAGAGGAGGACCCTGAGACTCCATATCTAGTTTTTGCATCCCCGTCCTCTTCAATCATTTGGGTCACTAACCCAGCTGAAGGGTCAGATGAGAAGGTTTCCACAGAGCAATGCAAAGCTGTATAGGTAGGGCTTGGCTTGGATTGGCTGCAACTTTGCTACTTTGTGTAGGTCATATCTGATGCTTGGTGTAATTTCCTAATGACTTGTGGATTTGTCCCTCGCCCTAGTGGAGCTGCATGCTTGCCTGGATTAGTAAGGCCTCTGGCTGACGGCAAAGAGTAAACTGGGTAAGCACAACAACCCTGCCGTGGCTGAAACTAGATTTGGCTTGATGGACTGTATATGGAACTGTGATAAACCGCTGCTTCATTTATTTTTCTCTATTAAGCAATGCCCTGAAAAAAACAAATCCAATGGAAAACAAATCCCCCGTTGCAAGCTGTTTTGTTTTGCCGATTAGGCTTCTCCATATCTGATATTAAGCTTTGATAAAATAACCTTTTAGAGCAGATAAATTGGATTCTTACTTATAGGAAATGTCACATCCTACTATATCCGAAATGTTTCGCAAGCTCTCCCCTGACACATGGGCCTTATACATTTTGGGTAAAACATTCACTTCAAGACACTGTAAACAACCCCCCCTCCTAGAAATAGTTGTCGCTGTCACCAATCACCAGTCTTCACATTATGATGACTTAAGGGGAACCAGGCCAGGTCCAGCCTGGCTTATGTGCGTGGCTGGCTTGTTTCTGTTCAGGACTGGTAGGACAGAAGCTAGTCATGCCACTGAAATACCTGTGAATTGAAATGATATGAAATAATGTCTGATAAATTAGGATAGGTCTTGTCGCCTGGACACATCAGTTCCAAAATGTAAACAACAGCGTTTGTTTATCTACATATACAGATGTGGGAACATAAGAATGTAACTTGACCCGCGGTATTCTAACAGGCGCTTTACGGCATTCTGCACCACCGCTCGCCTGCCCATAGGGGCGCAGTAATACCACTCATTGACCCATTGCTGTAGCTCATCTCGCACATTAGATGAGCCTACCGTTCTCAAACTCCTTGTTCTCTGTCTGGTTGTAATTTAATTATTACGAACAAAGCCTATCTATTTATAGTTTCTATCTCTGTAAATGTCGCCGGGTCTATATCTGTTAACTGTCGGGACAAGTAGAAGTTTAATACATTAGGCTGACTGAGTGTTCTCATATGGAACATGGCATCAGGACAAGTAAGATGGCTAACGGAGATGACCAGAGATGTGTTTGAAATGGTTCACTCACTCCCTATTCCCTATTACCATGGATGTATTGAGTGCGACTCATAGTGAACTACATGGGGAATGATTTAACAGTTTTGGGACACATGGAATGTAACTGCGTAAGATATTCATGACTCAAACAAGCAGACGCGCCGATCACTGATGGCAGCAGGTTGAAATATCAGGTAGTATTCAGGTTCCATGAATGATAAATCCCATATAAATGGTTGGAATTCTAATGATGTGCAAGTGTGATTTTGTCAACTTTAGTGCTGTCTGCTAATAGCAGGCTGTGAAGCTGCACGATAAGACCGTGATAGCAAGTTAGCTCACGACAGCAGCTTCCATAATATTAAAGGTAGCTGTCGGTGGCTAAAAAACAGATAGCTAACTTTACAACGTTGATTCCTGTAGCTATTTTGATTTTGATGCTATTAGTTCAACTTCTGTTTCTCGGGCAGGAACGGAGACGAACTCGCATTAGCAGCAAAGCAGCTAGAGGAATGATCTTAACATTAGCTAACTGCTTTAGCTACTGCTAGCTACCGTCTTCTTCACTTCTCCTTCGGTAAAACATGACACCGTTGTGTTGTGGTATTGTGGAGGGCTTAGGCAGAAGCAGGAAGAGAAACCACTTTTGCCCCATATAAGTAAAATAATGGTCTCATAAGCATTTTTCGATTGTAAAATTGTGTTCACTTGTTTTAGTTTGCAAACATATGCAATTTTCTTAGCATATCTACTGGCTACATGATAACATAGCTGCAGGGGTGCACGAGTGACATTTGGGCAGAATGAACAGGTGAAATGAAAGCTCTCGAAGAGATCTTTCTAATGCTATTGGTCAGCTTTGTTTGTAGTTTTAATGTGAAAGATACATCTTGAATGCAGTCAAGACAAATTATTTTGCCTCTTAACTTTTGTCAAACCCCCATGGTTCCAGTCAATTGGATTATAGGCTATAGGCTACTTTCGTTTACAATGACGATGCCAATAGTGAGGAAAACGACGCGCGGTCTCTTTAGCCCTGAGACCATCAGGCAGGCAGCTCAGGAGGTCGTTGAAGGCTATATATATTATTATGATATTATGTCTAATAATACATTTGTTGAAAGTACACAGGCTGATCTACTATACGGAATTGGACCGAGGAGTGTTCTCATATGGAACTAGGCTGCACACGCCCGCCCGCGACAAGAGCTGAATTGTAGTCAGCTTTCCCCGCTGCGCGCAGGACGCGTGCGTCCCCCGCTGATCCGAGCGAGAACGCAGGCGGAATGTCGCTCCCCGTCTGAAACGGCCTTGACTCCTGGAATCCCAAGGTCTTTCATATTGAAATTCCCTTGATGGTCTGGGAAGTTGCGACACGTGTTAAGGGAGTGCATCAGTCGTGAGCCTTGACAGTAGGCTACCAGCCTGCGCTGCGCTCAGCACAAAGTTGGATGAATGGATGGACTTATTGGAATCCTGGAAAATGTTGATTGCGCTCTAAAATCATGAAAGCATAAATGTAAAAATGCAGCAACAGAAGTAGACAAGATGAGATGGTGGTTTAAATGAATGGCAACACGTAGCCTAGAGTAAAACATAAATTGAGACTGGTGATAATGCTGATAATCTACAGTAGGGCCTTGCTCTGGCTGAGTTCATGGTTACAACCATTCATCTCTTACACATGGGCCTATACAATACTTGCACAATCTACTTTGGACGTTAAATCCATCTATCAATCAAACTAGCGAATTCAATGGCCGGTCATGGCAAAGCACCCGCTAACGCAGGCTACCCCCCTCCCCACGATCCAGGGCTAGGAAACCGGTTCATCCAGTTTATTTGAATATAAAATAATTTGGGGGGGGGTGTTACAATAGTCTAGTCCAGGTTCGCTGGCGAGTGACGAGCTAGTCAGATGGTGCATGCATGTGTGGATATTGTAGGCCGATTCTGTAAAACCTAAAGAATAAAAGTAGGCTACGTTCAACATTCATTGGAGTGGTCCAGTTGGATAGGCTAGTCTAATCTAAATAAATTGAGGACCTGTATTTTCAGTGTTTGCTGGTAGCGAATGCCACAGACAGACAGGAAATCTTTTCGTTTCATTGTTTCATTGTTTGTGCTCTGTATACACAAGATAGTTAATGTTCGGATATAATTGGCAGTAGGGCGGGAAAAAACCCTATCAAAGGCCAAGATTAGAAGGGATTTGAAGATGTAATTGGTCATTTTAAATGGGCCTACTTTATCTTTTGATGCCTATTTGAACGGACTGCATCGATCAATGCAATGACTCTCCATGTTTTTCAGTTTTACCCTTTTCATCAATAAAACATCATTTTTACATTCATGTCTCAACCATTATTATCGAATTATCTAGTTGATATATGAATAAAACAATAAGCCGTTTTAATGGCTATGGGCTACTAGTTGTAGCTATACACGAGTTGATGCGCTCTGCTCTACGCACGGTTGAGGCGGCAGCATACACTTCGCACATATCCTCTGCTATAGCCTCTCACAGACAGCTAGGTGCACTTCATGCATTGGTAGACAGTTCTGTTCTTGCTGCAGCTTGTCTTCACCATGCAGGTGAAGACAAACAGCCGGTGGCTGTTTGGACGCCAGAGCGCGCAGCTCTTCAGCCAACTGGAGGATGTCGCGTCTGAGGAGGCTCTGCGTCTCTCCACCAGTCCCCAGCGAGTCCAAGCTCCCCCAATGAATAATACTTATTTATAATAGCCTACGTAGCGCGAAACTGTGCATATAATAGG
Organism: Borostomias antarcticus; assembly: GCF_949987555.1. Lineage (NCBI taxonomy): Eukaryota > Metazoa > Chordata > Actinopteri > Stomiiformes > Stomiidae > Borostomias > Borostomias antarcticus. The sequence continues at coordinate 32,556,811 of NC_140234.1, read as the reverse complement.
CTGTAGCCAGCGCGAATTTTGGCGGTGTGATCTGTTCGGGGGACCCCTGCCTTCCACGCATGTGGAAAGCGGCAATCTAGATGTTCCCCCCCCTCTGGGCCGCTTGGCCCAGAGTGCCGGGCCGGAAGAGGGAACGGCATCTACAATCTAGATGTTCCCCCCCTCTGGGCCGCTTGGCCCAGAGTGCCGGGCCGGAAGAGGGAACGGCATCTAGCCCCCTGCCTCTATGACGATCAGAGTGGGCCGCGATCGGGAAGACGCTCGGAGGTAACTCAGCCCACTAAGACCGTCAAAGAGCGCCACAGGGGGACTGCTGTACATTATAGTCCCTGGCCTCCACGGGCCAGCGCTTCGTGGAGTCCGAAGGAGATACAGCCTAGTGTCTCTGCCTCCATGGTGACCGGAGGGACTGCTGGATGGCCCTTTGGAGATGTTTCGGCCCACGATCACCACAGAGCGCCACAGAGACTAAGCTTGTGTTATTCCCTGGCTTCCACTAGCCGACGCATAGTGGAATACCAGAAGAATGCAGCAATACCCCCCAAAACAAACACACCGGCAGCTCCGAGTGGAAGCACTAGCTTCCACACACCGGCAGCTCCGAGGCCCACGTGTTACACGAAGGGGTCGGCGGAGCGCTCTGACTAGGATGGGTAAGCCAATTGCAGACTGTAAGAACTTGAATAGCCAGCAGGGGGAGCTCTTAACCAACAAACGTGGCGTTTCACCATGGATGTATAATAGAAGTTTATTAATAATAGTAATTATTAGCCAATATTAATTCAAAATGTATTAATAAATGTATTAATTATTAATTTACTAATAAATTAATTAATAGTTTCACGAGCAATTACACTATGCATTTTAAATAAGGCTATATCCGCACAAACCACGTGAAATCCGCAGTGACACAACACAACTTGGTTACGGTCCGCTCATCGCTTTGAGCATCCAAAACGGCCTGGACACCGGGCCCGAGGTAGCGTTCGTATGCCGATGAAGGGGTCCAGGCAGCGCATGTGAAATTTTACACCTGCTACGACACTTTTAACCGACTGAGGCCGCAGCCGTCTGGACTCAACACGATGGACTATAAATGCTGATCAAGGTTATAATAGTTTTGCTTTTTTCATTAGTTTTTATTTTTATATCGTTTTAACTTTTTGTTTTCAATTTCAGTTTAGTTTTGATTTGTTTTAAAGGACTTTCTGGACAACGCAACAAGAGTGGTTTATCCAGACAAGTCCCGGCCCTGGGTCTTGCTGCTTTGGGGAAAAATTGTGTTATTCAGTCAGGAAAACCTAAACAGGGTGTCTGTTCAAGTGTCATTAGAGCCAGTCGGGCTCGTCAGTCTATGTAGTTTGTCAGTGGGGATCTAGCTTTTGTCCATTTACCGAATCGGACAGTAGCAGGGATCTAGGCTCTGCAGTAGCCTACAGTGACATCAGGGGCAGTGTAAGAATTACTTTAACATGCCCAGTCCCCAGTCATGATCAAGGCAATTGGATTTTGCTCTTAGAATTTCTCTCACGATTTTATGATATAAAAATAAAATAAAAACATTCTCGTCTCAACAAAATAACACCCCCTAAGGGTAGAAACAAATTCCCTGAAGTCAGGATAAAACAGAGATGGGGGAAAAAAAAATTCATCACTCAAATAAAATGACACTAAAATGAACTCGCTTCATTTACAATTAACAAAACATCAATTATCAATTAATCAATAGCTTTATTTGTATAGCTAATTATTAAACATTGTATATCTAAAACTTCCCTCTTCTGCATTTGAGGACAGAGTATTGGGCACGCTTCGGACAAAATGGTCTCTTCCCTATGTCATACTTATCTGTCGTTCACGGTGAGTCGGTGACATGGCGTTGGCCCTGCATCCCACGAACCACAGGTCGCCCATCTGTAGGGAAGCAGGCCGGTAACCTCCATCTCCACTTCCGGTCCTGTGCCCGTCTCCTGGTTCGGCATTCACCCATCACTCCCGGAACGACAGTTGTCTGTAAAAACACTCAGAAAAACACTCAGACCCGATGAATGTGCCTCAAACTATAAACATGAGATATTTAACATAACCGTTTAAAAATATATAATTGGGTTAGGAGATGCTGTATTCAGATTAAGACACTGGCAAACATTATCTATCCCCCCCACTATCATGCACAAACCTTACGTCCTCAGCTACATATGTCTTGTCCTGTTTATTTACCTTTAAAAAAATGGGTTTATATTGGCTAGTTAAAATCTACCTTGTGGGTTGTTCAAGTGAACCCCAGCAGGTGGCGCCGAATCCCAGGTTGCAGGTTTCTCCCTCTCATTTTGCCTGCGGTAACTGTGACAATTTCTAATCCAGTGGCCAGTTTTACCACAATGAAAACACGCGTCAGTTTTGTCTCCGTTTTCGTTTCTCTCGCTCTTTTTTATCCTGTAGTCCGTTCTGTTTCTACCTTTACGATTCTTGTTCATGTGACGGCCCTGTGGTCGTTGTTGGTTGGGAGCAGACGGAAAAACAGAGTTGGGAGGCGGGGCGGCAGCTACAACAGCGGGTGAACCAGTCATAGTTTGGGAAGGATGTGTGAGCTCTGAGTGCCGAGTCGGCGTGATAGAGTTCAAAACGGAATGACTAGGAGGGGGAAGGGACTCTGAATATTCACCTCTCTGATTAACTTCCTCAGCTACGCTTCTTTCTGACTTGAAAAAACACTCATGTGCGACTATTTCCCACTTCCTGAATGCATTCCAATCTATCGCATTTCCAGGCTCCCTTCCTAATCTAGTCATCTCAAACGCCTGTAACTGAGCTCTGACAGTCGCCAACTCGAGAATCGAGAGTGTACCGGACAGGGGGAAATCAGAATGTCTCGCCCAGAGCAAAAACTGCATACAAGCATCATCCCAAAACCTTTGCGCAACAATCTTAGCATGGCCAGACAGCGAACTAGTATTGGTATTCATAATTAACACAATACCCTACAGCCTATAATTCAAAACTAACGGTGAAAAGAAAAGTATAGTTAAAACAGGCGGGAAATAAACAAAGGAATACAATTTCGAAAGAAACAAAGACACATTAAACCGCTAAGTAGGCTAACTCACCCAGCAACTGGTCCTTTGTTCTCCCTCTGGCTCGATGGTGGATCACGGGAGAGCGGAGTGGTGTTTTTCTGCGTCTCCCAGGCGACCAGCTACTAGATCTAGTAGTTAGGATTAAACAGTCGAAACAGTGTACAAAATACTTACAATACTTACCTGGATAATAGGCGCTCTTAATAAACAATACAAGGCAAGAGCCGAAGCTCAAACAGTAAACAACAAAACTAACAACCCCGTGCAGGGACACAGAACACAAAAGACAAACAAAGGCCCACGTTACAACAAGCAAAAAAACATATGCCTGCCTGCCCGGCTGAACCACCAGCCTCTTGGTTGGAAGCTACCCAACCACCCGGGATAAAGGGGAAAACGTTTCTCCAAGAAACGCGGATTGGACACACCAACCACTCCCGTAGCTACATTAGTTGGTAATCGTTCTAAAACGAAACATCAACAATCACTTCGAAGCTAGTTGGCAATCGTGCTAACACGAAACATCAACAACGGGGCTTAAGCTAGTTGGTAATCGTTCTAAAACGAAACATCAACAATGAGGCTTAAGCTAGTTGGTAATCGTTCTAAAAACGAAGCATCAACAACAACGAGCGCCCTACCCTCGGTAGGAAACACCCAACTCCCCCCGCGGGGCTTTTGTTTTCAGAACACGCCAGACCAACACAATCCGAAACTAAAACAAGGCAAATACAACTCAGAACCATAAGAGGGTTCGTTGAAACGTACCTGTGAGTTCAAAGAATCCAGTGGAAGAACTGAGGAAATAATCTCAGCGTGCGCTCTGGCGCAAGAGAGAAAATTGACTTTCCAAGCCCGCTATGGACCGACACGTCTGTCGACCAATTCCTCCACTGGAACCCCGAAGCCACACACAGGTAGTCCTCCCTTTACATCCCCGTCGCCAACTGTAATGGAATTACTGAACTAGTAAAATGGATTTACCAAGATTCGCTCAAAAGGTTAAGTCTGGTTTATTGTGAAAACATACGAGCGCAAGGACTTTCTGGACAACGCAACAAGAGTGGTTTATCCAGACAAGTCCCGGCCCTGGGTCTTGCTGCGCCTTATATGCAATCAAAACACAGGTACGGTGCTTCCAGGATGTGATTGGCTACTCCATTGTACGTCATATGAAATGGCAGGCGTGGCCAAGAGTACAGACATGTGACATGAGAAAAAGGCGGCAATTGGGGACAAAGGATGACAAAGGATGGTTATTCTGTTGTAGACAGATTCAAAGTGTATGGCCTCCTGGAGGCCATTCTGTAGGTTAGCACAGCTATGTGAATATTTGGGGGAGGTGGTGAATTACAAAAGGAGAGAGAGGAACAAAGGTTTAAGGTGTTTGGATGTAAATTCCACAATTCTCCTACCTTCTACCTTCTTCTTCTTCTCCCAAAACAAATGCCTTTTTGGCGGCCTAAACATCGATGAAAACGGATGAAACTTTGCAGATACGTCAGTCCCGGTGAAAAATTTGATAATTCATGGGTGACGGAAATGGGCGTGGCAAAACGGCTCAAGAGCGCCCCCTGGAAAATTTAAAATGGCGAGCCCCACCTTTTAGTTTGATGTAGGCGAACGAAATTCGGTGGGCATATGTAGTTCATCGAGACACACTAAAATGTCTTGGACCTATACCCAACATCCAACAGGAAGTCAGCCATTTTGCTTTTAATGTGCCATTTTGTCCTTGTTTTTACCATTTCCATGTCTCGTACTTCAACAAACTCCTCCTACAGATTTCATCCGATCAACTTCATATTCGGTCAGCTTCATCTTAAGACCTTTGTGATCATAAGTTATCAAAAAAAATTAGTTTTCACCATACACCCTTGCCGTGGCGCCCCGCCAAAGTTTGACATTTCGCCATAAAACACGAAGTCCTCATAACTCCTCCATACAATATCCAATTTGTCCGATATATCTCACGCTTCATGAAGGTTCTGTCCTGAACACATCTATGTGTCAGTATTGCGTCATACTTATAGCGCCACCTATTGGTGAAACAGGAAGTCCTCATAACTCCTACATACATTATCCAATTTGTCCGATATATCTCACGCTTCATGACGGTTCTGTCCTGAACACATCTATGTTTCAGTATTGCATCATACTTATAGCGCCACCTATTGGTGAAACAGTAAGTCCTCATAACTCCTATACATTATCCAATTTGTCCGATATATCTCACGCTTCATGACGGTTCTGTCCTGAACACATCTTTGTGTCAGTATTGCATCATACTTATAGCACCACCTATTGGTGAAACAGGAAGACCTCATAACTCCTACATACATTATCCAATTTGTCCGATATATCTCACGCTTCATGACGGTTCTGTCCTGAACACATCTTTGTGTCAGTATTGCATCATACTTATAGCGCCACCTGTTGGTGAAACAGGAAGTCCTCATAACTCCTACATACATTATCCAATTTTTCCGATATATCTCACGCTTCATGACGGTTCTGTCCTGAACACATCTTTGTGTCAGTATTGCATCATACTTATAGCGCCACCTGTTGGTGAAACAGGAAGTCCTCATAACTCCTACATACATTATCCAATTTGTCCGATATATCTCACGCTTCATGATGGTTCTGTCCTGAACACATCTTTGTGTCAGTATTGCATCATACTTATAGCGCCACCTATTGGTGAAACAGGAAGTCCTCATAACTCCTACATACATTATCCAATATGTCCGATATATCTCACGCCTTATGACGGTTCTGTACTGAACACATCTATGTGTCAGTATTGCGTCATACTTATAGCGCCACCTACTGGTGAAACAGGAAGTACTCATAACTCCTACATACATTATCCGATTTACTCCAAATTGCTCATGCTTGATGAAGGTCGCATCTTGAACACATCTGTAAGCCAGTATTACGTCATACCTACAGCGCCACCTACGGGTGAAACAGTAAGTCCTCATAACTCCTACATACGTTATCCGATTTACTCCAAATTGCTCAGGGTTGATGAAGGTCGCATCCTGAACACATCTGTGCATGAGCATTGAGTCATACTAATAGCGCCACCTACTGCTTACAGGAAGTCCTCATAACTCCTACATACTTTGTCCGATTTACACAACATTTCTCACGCTTCATCAAGGTACCGTCCTGTACACATCTATGCCTCGGTATTGAGTCACGCTTAGAGCGCCACCTACTGGTGACAGGAAGTTTCTCTCAGTACTGGACACTGAAATAGCACACCCTTTAACGGCGCCGCACCCCGACACGCGTGGGGTGCGAGGGCCCGCTCACTGCTGCTCGCAGCCCTAGTTAGGGCCCGAGCACTGGCGGTGCGAGGCCCTATTGAAACTCGAAGGATTATTATTCTACCTTCTTCTTCTTCTTCTCCCCAAACAAATGCCTTTTTGGCGGCCTAAACATCGATGAAAACGGATGAAACTTTGCAGATACGTCAGTCCCGGTGAAAAATGTGATAATTCATCGGTGACGGAAATGGGCGTGGCAAAACGGCTCAAGCGCCCCCTGGAAAATTTAAAATGGCGAGCCCCACCTTTCAGTTTGATGTAGGCGAACGAAATTCGGTGGGCATATGTATTTCATCGAGACACACTAAAATGTCTCTTGGAGCTATACCCAACATGCAACAGGAAGTCCACCATTTTGCTCTTAATGTGCCATTTTCCCCTTGTTTTTACCATTTCCATGCTTCGTACTTTAACGAACTCCTCCTACAGATTTCATCCGATCAACTTCATATTCGGTCAGCTTCATCTTAAGACCTTTGTGATCAAAAGTTATCAAAAAAATTGAGTTTTCACCAAACACCCTTGCCGTGGCGCCCCGCCAAAGTTTGACATTTCGCCAAATTTGCATCGGTATTGAGTCACACTTACAGCGCCACCTACTGGTGAAACAGGAAGTACTCATAACTCCTACATACGTTATCCAATTTACTCCAAATTGCTCATGCTTGATGAAGGTCGCATCTTGAACACTTCTGTAAGTCAGTATTGCGTCATACTTATAGCGCCGCCTACAGGTCAAGCAGAAAGTCATCATAACTCCTACATACATTATCCGATTTACTCAACATTTCTCACGCTTCATCAAGGTACCGTCCTGAACACACCTATGCATTGGTATTGAGTCACGCTTAGAGCGCCACCTACTGGTGACAGGAAGTTTCTCTCAGTACTGGACACCGAAATAGCACACCCTTTAACGGCGCCGCACCCCGACACGCGTGGGGTGCGAGGGCCCGCTCAATGCTGCTCGCAGCCCTAGTTATCATTGTAATACTGTACACTACTTTTATATTACATAGAAGGGTTACACAGTTCAAATTGAAATGGCCTGAACACTATCTGCTATTTAAAGCTTAAAAGATGAGGAGATAACAGCATAATCCTACTTTATAATGGTTAGTAAATGGATTTCTCTCTCTGTAATCTCCCTGCACAGAGCCCCCCCAATCTACCCAGCTAACACCTATTTAACATTGTCACACCGACTTGGAAACTAGCCTGCTGTGCTGGCCCAGATAATTTTTACTTGTCTGTGCTTACCAGTTTATCTACAGCAGCAACTATTGTGGGCGCATAACTAGGTTAACACAATAGCCTACATCTACAGTGTGTCTTCGCAGTGTAGTGTGAAACGGAGGCACAAGCGCTTATTCCGATGGTCGGGAGAGATGGGCTCGGTGTTAACACGCCGTCTCCCCCCATAGGAGCGCGGCCCTGGTTACGGCGCAGATGCCCATTTCCATGGAGATGAGTAGCACCAGATGCGGGAAGCGTGCACATCCTACTTCCTGCAGCGCCGCACATGGTTACAGTAGCATGCTCGGCGCAAAGACATTACTGTTCCGTAGCTCTGTACCTCCTTATTACTGCCAAGAAAAGTGTGATATTATGGCCTGTATGAATATTCAATTCCAGTTCCAGAGTGTGCGTTAATTTGCCGTAACCACACGCACTTTAGACGAGCAGGCTATCGCTGTCTTTAGTAGGCCTAATCCAAATCAATAGGCTACTCGTTTAATCAGACCCACAGCACATTAGCTGGCTTTCTGTCCGTGCGCGATCATTTAGTTTCAAACTGTGAAACTAGCCTATAGCTTAGCGCTGTGATGAAGCTGCAGTATGAATGTAGATTTCTGTATTATGCCAATGAATGATAATGTCAGAGGGGAAAGGGTGCTTTGCCAGGACTTAATGAATGGAATTGACCTGCATGTTTTCTCATTCTTCGTTTAACTCTTTGAGTCCAGCAGTTCTGTGTTGTCAGTGACTAAGCTTGGGGGCTCAGCTGTGGTCACTCAGTTCACTGGTCTTTCTTTGAAGACTTTACTTAGTTAAAGGTTGATGTACAGTGATCCATCTCTCAGATGTTTAGTACCACATATGGGCTTTCCGATTGTGAATACTAAACTGTCGGCAAGTTGTTGAGCGGTGGGGGGGGGGGGGGGGACGCTGACAGGCAATTCTGATTGTTGTGCGATTTGCTGGGGGGGTGGGGGGGGTAAAGGCAATTCCGATTGTCGTGTGTTGTTGACGGGGGGGTGGGGAACAGGCCGGCCCACACCGGCCCATCGGGATTCGTCACGAACGTCCCCATGGCCAGTCTGCCATTGTCTGTGGTGTTCCCACTTCCTGCAGATACTGAAGCATGAAGGACTCTGGGGTGCATGGAGCCGAGTCAGATACGGCAGTCTTTATCAGCCATTAGTCGCGGTAACGAGCAGGCTTCTAGTGAATGAACGCCGGCACGCAACACTGGCTGGCTGGCGTTGTCTGTCTGCTTAATTCGCTGATTACACTCCAGCCTCAACCTGAAAACTCAACCTCGACATTGAATCTAAACTGACCAGGTTGTTTTCTGCCCTCACATCTACACATGAAAAACAAAAATGACCATTAACATACAGTAGCTGAAGTATCAGAGAACTAGTGGAGGGTTTACTGGAAGTTAGGCGTTTGCATTCCAATTTATGCCAAGGAATATGCATTATGAATGAAGAAGCCATCAATTTTAATGGCTCATTAGTAAATAGTGTTATGGTTCTTAGAAGGAATCACTTTTTTTCTTTTTGCAGTGTTTGCTTCTTTTAAATGGGAATCAATGGACGAAACGACTTTGGGTGTCTGTCTTTCTGTACGTTCAGTCATGCGTGTTGTGGAAGACCAGTGTTGCAAAGCTGCTGATTCCAACGTTTCATTTCAGCTTGCCTCCAACTCAAAATGTCTCTAATAGACTACATATATTCATGAAAGACTAATGCACATGTTAGATTCATAGTTGAATTAAATAATTGCTGATGCCATCTTGGCAGCTACAGTAGCCTACATAGGCAGGTTTTTATCCCTTTATTGCAAATTGTTTTGATCTGCAACGTTCACTGGATGTTTTTCTTCTAACTACTGTAGTGATCGCTGAATATGGAAGAAAGGGCTGTATAATAACCATTCTCTGAATCAGTTTGCCCTGTCGTCTCTCTCTCTCTCTTTCTTTCTCTCCCTTTCTCTCTCTCTCTTTCTCTCTTTTTTCTCTCCCTTTCTCTTTCTCTCTCTTTCTCTCTCTCTCTTTCTCTCTGTCTCTCTCAGACCAAACTCCATATCTTTCCTTTTCTCTTGAGCTTCAGTGTCTAGATGTTGCCTGTGAAGTGCAGTGATGATACCTTTGTACTGTACACATATTGTAGGCATACACTATGACTTGAATTTGTCTCTCAAACCGACAAATGACAGTGGTTATGGAAGCTGGTTTGCTTTGAAAGAAACCTTTGTCCAGGAAAGCACTGCCGGGCCCAGACTAAGCACAGATTACTGAACATTTGACATTTAAGTTGAAGATTATTCAGCGCGGTTTATCTGACCCATGGACAATTGGGTCCTTCCACCACTCGTAATGAGAATGCCATTATGTAATAGAGCCAGGAGGCTCAGAACTGTAGAAGATCTCTGAAAGTTGTAGACGGTATTTCAGAACACTTTTCATGACTTGATTTTGTTCATGGGACGTGTGAATGGAACTGATTTGCCTGGAATGTTTTCCCCCATCTTGACAGTCCATTTTCAACATGGAGATATTTTTATTATATTTAAATATATAATTTCTTTGACAGTTGTGGCTGCTTTTGATAGTGCATCCCACATTTCGGGCTCTCGCCAGAAAATCTCTGAATCTTCAGAGCAGCCATCATTTCTCCGTCCGCAGATCTACGCGCTGTGATGAATGTGTCCCACTTCACGGCTCGGTAACAGATCTTGGCCTCCCTCCCGGTACCGTCTGAAGCATTGTACAAAGGAAACGGGGTGCTCTGTCTTCCATCTCAAGGTCAGACCGGTACATTCCGCGCCATCCAAACGCCAAGGTGGGATTTAGCCTGTGCCTGGCTCACCAGCTCTCCGCTGACCTGCAGCAATGCCACAACACGATTGGACGCGCTCGTATCCACTGTCACATTGTAGTAATTGGCGGAGAGTGTGACAGATCTGTTGGAGCGGCTTCCCCTCTCTATTACGCCGCGGTGTCCGGATCAATAGAACGTACAGCAGGGCCGCTCGGCACGGACGGCTGGTTTGATCGAGAGCTTCCTGCACTGCGGAGGAGGTCTAGATGAATAGGGGGGAGGTTTTCTAACGTTTGGGCTTGGCCCGGGCACCTGCTTCTGCAGGCGAGTAAAGCTTCCCTGGCCCTTGGCGGATGTTTTTCCCTCTGCTCCTCGGAGAAGTGGCGGGCGGCCAGCCTGGTCTGTCAGATGCGGCGCTCCGTTGACCTTGGAGGAACAGCAGCAGTTTCTTCAGACTATAGGGACATTTTGATGTCTATAGCCTAGAGATTTTAGATGCCATTGGGGCCCATAGCGATTTAAAAGCCATATTTCCTATGGTTCAACTCGGGTTTAGTTTCAGGTTGACTTTGACCTCGATATTCACCACGGAGGATAGGACGTGTTCCTATGGAGCATCAGTTAAACACAAGACATTGTTAACACTTCCAATCAACACTGGCAGAATTATGATTTGTCTTGCCGTTCGGTGCCGTCTATTCCAAACACTTTCATTGGCTAAACAGTGGTCAATGGTTAACCTGGTTAAACTATTTTTCAGACTCTACATGCTCTACATTCGTGTCTCAACAATATTCTTCCTTTATCAAAAATAATTGTGCTTTGTGTTTAGAATCGTTCTTGAGACCTTGCAGGGTCAATGCCAAGCCTAAAAAGGCCATACCTCAAACCTTGTGACAATTAAAGGTGCACAGATAAAAAAAAAATGTAGATGAAACATAAAAAAAACAACCTCTAACAAGGGCTGTGAGCCAATAGGTCTCCTGATTGCTCTTCAGACAGATACACCATATGGCTATAATACTATTGGCTCATGAGCCTTGTTAGAGGTGGGAACGACATCTCAGACAGAGAAACACAACATTAATTTCGGACCATCAACAGTTTTAAAATGATCAATCAATAACCAGCACCGTTCTAAAAGCTCTGTGGATGTTTTTATTTTTTTTATGATTCCCTTACATAAAAATATGATCTATATCACCTTTAAAGCGATCTCAAACCCCTCAGTGTCCAGAATCATCGCTGACTAATCTATTGTTAAGCCTCACAGCCACCAGTCGTCCCCACTGGAAGGGCTCATTGAATTGTAGTGAGTGAAGTCTGTGTATTTGTGCCTGAAATGCCGATGGGGTTTATCTATTTTGACAGCTGGAACGGTTTGATTCTGGCGAGCTTGCTGATGGGAACGAGCTGCATTTTGAAACAATCGTAGCCGGCGACTGAAGTGGCTGTGTGGGGCATTCAGAGCAGCCCTGCTCTGTTATCATGACCACCATCTGCAGCTCTTTGAGTCACATTCACTGTAAGAGGAGAGCATTTGACTTCAGAAAGGTCAGATGTTGCAGCCTCTACAAATATTTTACATTTGCAATCAGATTTGTCACGTGCGATTCACAAGAACACGTTTCTAGAAGGTCATAGTTTTGAGGATTATTTTAATGTTTCTTTATGCAGAACAGCCATCGTGTCAGTCAAAACGAGAACAAATATTGTCTTATTCAGCTAAATAGGTGGATGATTGTACAGGTTGTGCTGATATGACTGACTAGGGGGAGGTACTTTATGGATGTACTGTACTTTAAACGTTTTTCCTTGATTGGATGATAAGGCACTATTAGCTGCTGAGACCTCGTATAGATCCATCCTGTCCCTCTCTTATGCACTAAAAGTAGCAGCAATCAGGTATTCTGTGCATGTATTGTGATGCCTTCTCTTGGCTTCTCTGTGCCTTCTCTTGGCTTCTCTGTGCTCAGTTTTTGTTTTCTCTCTGTGTCTCAGTAGTGGGCAGTTATCACAGGAAACAGCAGTGCAGTCTTGGCAATGGTTTTCTGAGTTCTTTGCTTTTAGCTGATTTTCAGTTTCTTGACAGTTGTCTCCTTCCACTGGGATGTGCAAATTGAGGCGTTGGAAGACAGAACGGAGAAGGTGGAGGGGTCAGGTGGAGAGGTAATCTGAACACAGCAGAGGTTTGACCCTCAGCCAACCATGTTTACCCAGCATCCTCTCCAGGGGGCTGAGGCACAGAGTCTAGGGACCCACCTGCTGGCCCGAAAGTCGGCTACTCTGAAGACTGACCCAGCCGCTGCCAGAAACCCTGGCTGAACCATCGACCCCGACTGAGCTCTGCCTCTGGAGGGATGTCACTGAGAGACAAGTTCAGAATAGAGTCAGACAGCAGAGCGTTAGTGTTCTGCATTATTCAGAGCGGCCAAAGTACAGGATGGGAAACGAATAACATATGTTCTTGGTAATGGTTTTGCCATGTAGGCCTTGATGTTACTTTAAACAACAAACTTTCCACAATGCAATATCTTGACTCCAAAAGGATAAAAATAATTTGAGGATTAATATTGTATTTCAAAGGGACAAGGCAGTAGATGCATCCACAGAATACCTTTTCAGTGGCATGAAAAAATAATTGTAAATTTTTTACTTTTTTTTTTTTAAATTAAATGTAATTCAAGTTTACAGTGCCCTTAAATAAATACCATAGGGTATTGTGTACACTACAGCATGCGGTTTATGCCTTTTGTGTGCTTCGGGCTTTTAATTAATAGGTGAGTGGGCGCCACTCTGACTCAAAACACTCTGAAACAAAGGAGACTAATGCTAGAAAAATTGTGCTGAAAGGGGTCTCAAGGGCATCGGTATGTTGGTGTTCAAGGTTTTTATTTGGCAGTCCACATAATACGTCTTCTTTTTCTTCTTTTTCCACGTTGCGCACACACACGGTGAACTGTGATGTTAGTCGGCGTGAGAGAGGGGTTTTACAGGGCTTCGGGCAGTCACGCCTGTTTCCCTGCTGGACTACCGCCACTAGTTTATGAGATTGAGTTTGACCCGTTATATGGAGGTCGTCTTGACCTTGTCACAGAGAAAGAAAAAGAGAGAGAGGGAAGAGAAGAGGGAGAGGAGATGAGAGAAGAGGAGGGTTTGGTATTCTGTGTTTTTCAGTCAGCTTCCCAGCCTACCAGTACTACCACATATATTCCAAAAATTCAGTTTGGAGCATAGATATCATACTTTAAAATAATCAAATCAACATGATTAAGGCATTGCCGTTTACACATTGATGTGGATTATTCAGAATTAAAATGTCATGACCATTCAATTACTTTTATCTCTCTGTATGCAGGAGTGCTGAATTGCTTTTTTATTGTAATATATATATATATATGTTCTGCCTGACAGCATTTACACAAGTTAAATTGCTGGTGAATTATGAATGGGCGATGTTGAGGAAAGGGCTGTTTCATTAGACCCCTTGGGCCGCCCTTCTGCTGAATCATGACTCTAATTATTCCATTAGTCACTCTTGCCCCTTGACTTCGTCCATGGCTGAATCTCCCCGTCTGGCTAATTTTATGTTACTCCATGTATGTTTCCGGCTACTGCATCTTGAATCTTACGGGACATTACGATACTTAAGGCCAATTTATACTTCGTCGTACGACACTTTTGAAAATGACGTCACTGTCGACGCTTTTTTGTGTCGGACAGGGGTGTCTTGCACCTACCAAACTTTCTAATGTTGCAGACGCCGTCACCTTCGTCGCACAGTTGTGATTGGATAGCTAAATAGAAGGCACGTTCGTTAACATGGATCAATCAGGAGGTGATCAGACACTTCGCTGAACTATAAATGCTAAACGTCGGTCCACATTTTTTTCTGTCGACAGACATTTGTCGTATGACACTTGTGGACTGAGTATAAATGAAGCTTTACACTTCGCCCTATAGAGTGTGGGTGGACTCTGTGCTGCTTCCCTCTCTGAGCTGAGCGCATGTCTGTACGCCAGGCCGGGGTCGAGCACTTCAGCTCTCACAGGGCTCGTGTTACTGCAGTGAGCCATGCGATGACCACGCGTGAAAGAGGCTGGCCAGCTCCGACCTTGGGTATGGGGAGATAAGGACCTGTGTGTGGCTCTTGTCCCGCCCGAGCGGACACATCTCCAAGCTGACCAATCGGATCCCATTTTTCATTCATCAGACTCTGGCTGGTAGAAATTGAGGCTGCTCTGACCGAGGACTTTTGTGATGTAGGCTGTTTTTTCCCCAATAACCAATTGTCCATGTTAAATATAATTACACTTATTAATAATTGCACTAATTCCAACATAGGGTACAGTGCTTTGCTTTTGTTATGCTCTATGTGAGTACAGTGTAAAGCTTTCCCATCTGCATTTACCTTATTGAAAATCCCCTTTACATTGTCTTCAATCTAAAAAAGGGACAAGAAAATATAAAAGTCTCCCCTCCCTCCTCAATCTTTCCCTTCTGCATCTCCCAACTTGTCTGATTCACGCAGTCAATCACATGAAAATGTTATTCAAATCTCTTGATATCAATATCATCACCAGCCAATTCTAAATTCCAAAACAATTGTAATAATATTATAATACTCAATCAATCAGTTACAATAATGATATAGGCATATCTCGCTAAACCTTAGATTAAACTACAGTATCTTGGTTAACAATGCATCTATGAATAGAGTTGGATACACTTCAGGATCACTAGTCTTGTCCCAGACCCACAGGAACATGGGAGAATTGTGATCAAATCTGGTACAGTATAAATTCCCTGTTGTTTCTTGAGCACCCCGCTGTCCCACTCCTTCTCAAACTTCAATTTTCAGGACAAAGCAGAATAAATAGGCTAATAGTAGTAATTCTAGCAGCCAGCGGCACTACAATGAGTGGAATTAATATTCTCTCCACTGTATTTTGCACACTCCGGGTGGGCCAGCTCAACCATCATCCAATCACCTTGTTAAATATGAGCTAGACAGGCTGATTCAGTCGGTTGTGTCGGAGCTGTATAGCTCAGGAGGTTGTGGGCGGCTGTATAGCTCAGGAGGTAGAGCGGGTCGTCCAATGATCGTAGGGTCGGCGGTTCAAATCCTGGCTTCTCCTGACGACATGTCGTCAAAGTGTCCTTGGGCAAGATACTGAACCCCAAACAGGCTAGCACCTTGTATGGCAGCTGCCGCCATTGGCGTGTGAATGGGTGAATGAGAGGACTTCATTGTAAAGCGCTTTGGATGAACTGTCCATTTTCTATGTCCATTTTCCATTTGGCTGATGGTTTATATATCCTCCCACCTCTGGCTGACGGCTCATCAGCCTAGATACAGTACATTCATGTAAAAGCACCAGTTTCCGGATCTAAAAGCACCAGTTTCCGGATGTAAAATGTAAGAGTATGTACAATTCATGTAAAAGTGTTAAATCCATATAAAAGCACTAGGACCATCCTCCAACACCTACTGTATTTTATCTTAGAATGACATTTTTCCACCAACCAGAACATTACACTGTCTACACAGAGCAAGGATTTTGGGCAGTGAGAGACAGTTACAGTAGATTTCTCCCTGGTTGGATAATCGACTCAGATGAGCGCTAACCTCCTTGTGTCTCATGGGAATCAGGCTGGAAAGCCTGCTGATGAAAGGTCTAAAAGAAAGGAAAGCAGACAGCAAGGCAGCAGAAGTTTGTTTTGGGCCATTGAACTGTTCATGATTGACTAGCGTTTAGTTACAGGAGCACAATTACAACAGGTGCAAAGTAAACATGTCGTCCCCCACCCGTGATGCATGTTCCTTTGTGGTAATGAAGGAGTGGAAACTTAATATTTTCTTCATGAATATTAACCTATGAAATGTTTTAACTGTTTTATGTGTATGTTATTTAACCCCTGAAGCTCTACACTTTCCCAGTCTCAGCTGTTGATGTCTGCAAATGATTGCTATCAACTAGGGATGCACGATGTATCGGCAATCATATCGGTATCGGCCGATGTGAACAGCCGATAGTTATTTCTGTTTAGCTGCTGTTGTGTGTTGTGTGCGAGGAAACAATGCGGTAAATCCATGATTTAACGGCTTTTCCAAATGTTTTGGAGATAGAGACCGTGTTTCTGTGTGTTTTTCAGTTTGTATAACATTCGATTATCATAGAAATGTGTTTTTATAGATAACATATCGACATCGGTAAATATTGGTTATTGGCCATAACAGCAATGTTAATATCTGTTATCGGTATCGGCTAAAATTGTCATATCGGTGCATCCCTACTATCATACTATCAACCCTACCAAAGCTTAGGCGCCCTGACATTTGATGGTGACTGTGCCAGTGTGCCATGGCTACTGTACAGACTATGTGGGTGTCTGCACAGCAAAGGCCTGCACAGCAGCTCCATGAAGTCTCTGAGATTGAGGCCGACAAGCTGTGCTGATGCAAGTAATTACGTTGTAGATCAAATAAGAACATTATAGCGTCATCAATCACTGTGGTCTGGCTATAACATCACATCAGACACACAGATGCACTCTTTCACACAGACACAGACACACACAGGCGCACACACACAGTCGTAGACACACATGCTCTGTTTGGTCTTTAAATTGGATTTCTTACATGCAGTGATTTTGTATGGTCTAAACCATCATGGAAGACCTTTTACACTGCAGGCAAAATGGGTTAGGGGCCTCTCAATGATCCTGATTAACTGTTTTGAACTTCACCCCATTCTGAATCATGTATTTTGCTTTCAGTTTGAAAGAACGGTTTGCTTTCTGTTTGCATGAAATGGTCTTTTTATTTTGATTGCTTTCATAAAATATTCCATGCATGAAGGACACCACTATGAATAGCAATTATTTTAATACACTTTCCTTGTTTGTGTTTTTTGGTTCATATTTATTTGCACCATCTGACTGGAGAAAGCACAAAATAAAGCTTTCATCTCTGATGTAGCCTGGAACATGGCATGCTGCACAACTCACTGTTATTTTGTTTTGCTAGATTTTCTTCAGAGACTCATTCAGAGCTCACAGAGATCTTCATACTGTAGCAAAGAGGATGATGAGCATGATAGCATGCAAAGAGGATGATAGCAAAGAGGCTATGAATGGTCTCTCACTGCGTTGGTCACAATACAGTCTTCAGACACGGAACGTGGGCAGATGCTTATTATCACACATTCTGCCAAAGCAAGCCGGCTATGGGATGAGAGGGGATTTGTTGTTGTTATTGGTGTTGCTGTTTTTGTGTGCGCGTGTGTGTGATTCTGTGTGTGAGTCTGTGTGCATGTGTGCCTGCATTTGTGTGTGTAGGCCTGTAGTGTGTGCGCTTACCTTGTATTAAAGCCTCTGGAAACTTGGATAGAAATAGTAAAAAATGCATATATGATATCAAATGTTAGTGTCTCTTTAAGCATCCACAAAAATCTGAGTAAAAATAAACGTTCAGAACCCTTTGAAAAAAGTGTTCAAAAACGGCTCATTTTGCTCTCTAGACCATTTCTCAGGAATGTGTGGGCGCGTCAGATCAGGATTTGATTGACATTTTGATCCGCCAATGACAAACAATCTCATCAAAACTAGCAACGCACTATGCACAGCAACTAAAAGTCCAGCCGTATATGTTTGAGCCGTCAGATACTCAATTCTCAGAGGATGCAGAAATACAGTAGAAGCCCTGCCATCTCCAAATAATTCATTTTAATCGATCACTGAATGGTGAGTTCCAAAATGCTTTTCTATCCATTAGTAGAATTAGTTAGCCACAGCTAGTTCTAACCATACTAGCTAGCGCTAACATTATTAGGCTGCTAAGCAGCTACAAAGCACTGAGTTGACAAGCTAACAATGTCAGATTTCTTTAGAAAAAGGTGAGGTTAACAATAAACGTGGAACATTTACTTAAACTTTATCATTATCAAGTAACTTACATGATCGATCTCTAGGCTCTGGGCATCGGGGAGAGAGTAGTGAAGTGGAGGGAGAGAGGGTACTGCTCCAGCTACAAGACATAGCCGTTGTGCAAAACCCATGGCTTTCTGGCAAAATTTAATGAATGAGCGCAGCATATGAAGGTATGTTTCCGGACTGCTCCACCACGGCTCACCAAAAACGCGGTCCACTGTTTCTCTAAATCCAACACAGTTGGAAAACTAAAGAATGACTTGTTGTCATCTCACCGATGAGCACCCAGGGACAGCACAAACAATCATGATGGTGCACAGGGTGGGGAGATAGAGGATAGATAAAAATAGATACCGGTAGATGGATAGATAAAAATAGACAAAGATACTAGGCTGGATCAAATATGTTAGCTAACTGCAAATTTGCTGTCGACGAGGCAGATTTAGCGGGGAGGTAGGACTTACTAACGTGCATTTTTTAATGATTGGATCTCGGATATAATGACGTCACATTAAACGAATTAAACCGCCCATTTCAAACCCATTGTCAGGAATGTTACAAAAATTTAAATGAGAATATTTCGAATTTTGATAGAAAGTAATTGCTAATACTTTTACATGTTGTTTATTATGTACATAATACACTAAATTACATAGGTAGAAGACTTTTGTGGATTTGAGTTTCCAGAAGCTTTAACTCTCTTCACGCTGCCCTGCTAAATTTAATTTAAAGTTGAGCTCAACTCAAGTAAGGGAGATCTACAGGACTCCAGCATTTGAATCCTGCCTGTATTGTAAATAGGCTATTGCCAAAATAAGTGTCATTTTTTTAATGCTTTGGGAACGTTTGGGAAGTTAAGTTGGATTGAAGATCCAGTATGGGCCAAGATTGCCTGTGATAACACATAGCTATATTACAACCTATGCAAATCTTCACAAAGGAAGCAGACATTTAACCTTGAATATGACATTGAGGTTGTGCAACAGCTACGCCACATGAGGTGCTGAGAACCAGGGGGTGAAGGACGCAGTGATGAAGCAGAAGCTCAGTTGCACAACCTAAAGGATACAGTATGCTATATAAAGGGACGATGATGGTGGTTTCTATTCAATTCAAACTTTATTTCAGACACAGCCCACAGGGAGGTCCATAGCACAATAAAATACATACAATAAAACATACAAAAAATTGTAAAAATAAAAAAGACCTAGACTAAGTGGAAATTAGTTCAGTTCAATGCAAATTCAGTGGTTGTGATGTCGGAGTGCTATCTTCAGCATCGGCGAGTAGCTATGGCTGTCCCTGGCCAAGGTCACAGAGGTCAATCAGTGCATATGGGCACGAGCTGGGGCCAGACGGGCCCTTTGTCTTTGGGTAGGGAGCGTGGCGTGGTTGGGACTGACAGGCCATGCGGGTGGGACAGCAGGCAGTAATTAGGCAAGGCAAGTTTATTTGTATAGCACATTTCAGCAACAAGGCAATTTAAAGTGCTTTACATGAGACATGAAAAGCATCAAGACAAAGTGCAACACATAAAAGGTCATATAAAACGAAATGCAAAAAAAGGACATTTAAAACAAAATGCAGGAAAAAGAAAATACAGGAATAAGTTACAGTGCAGTGTATGAATGAATAATTATTTGATTTAATAAAAAGCAGCAGCAAAAAGAAAAGTCTTCAGTCTTTATTTAAAAGAAGTGAGAGTTCTTTTAGTAATGAGTTATTACACTCCCAGGCCAGTGGAGAGCGTCACAGCTACAGGGGAGCAGGGGTGTCAGGGAGATGGCAGAAGGGGCTACTGAGGGCAGACGTGGAGCATTGTGGGAGGTGGGAGAGGGGGGGTGGGAGGGGGGGGGCAGGTGCTACCCCTGAGGGATGCCCGAGGGCAAGACTTAGGGACAGGAGGCTAGGAGAGAGGTGCAGATTATGTTAGCATGCTAATGCTTCAAGGTAAGTACCTAAAGTCACATTTATTTATACTGTATATCACCTTTCACAGAGCTAGGGGAAACTGGAAGGCTTTGGAAAGCAGATTCAAAGTGATGACCAGGAGGTAGTCTGAAGACGGTATCATTGGCCCGGTTCTGACCCCAACAATATTGACCTCATCTTGGCAGTGTTTGTGATGAAGCTGGATCATATCTGCCTGACCCACTCTCACACCCTGCAGGACCACATAACCGTAACTCAAAACTATGTCCATCCTGCCCGTAACCATCACCAACACAGTCAAAGGATAGACAGACAGACAGACAGACAGACAGACAGACAGAATACTTTAATAATCCCCAATGGGGAAATTCCCTTGTTGAGCCTCTACTGCTGGGGAACCTGAGCTGCGAAGGCCTATGAAAGGCCTCATGTATCCCTGCGCCCAAAAAGGGAGACGAAAAGGCCCTACTTTAACCCCATGCCCCATCTATTCCTCAAGTGCATTCTGAACTTGGAAGGGCTGCTTTTTTTCCATGATGCTCCTTATACTTGAAATACCTTACAACAGACTCTAAAGCTTGAGGTCCTTCCTTCAGTCACAGAGTTTAGGTCCATGGCTCTAGACCTATGTACTTACTACCTGTAACTGTTTTTAATTATTATTATTGTACATTGCATTTGTTTTGTTGATTTGTGTCTCTTTGTAAACTCGTCATCACTGTAAATGAGGGAAACCTCATTGCTTCGCGAATGTAAATAAAGGTTTGAAATGAAATGAAAATCCAGGGTTACAGCATCTGACCTCCATTGCAGCAGAGGCAGGAACACCAGAGGAGGAGAGGTAACTAACATCATGTCTGCCCCAGAAACTGCACCTCTAGTGTTGGTGTGGAGGACAGGCAGGCTGGTGGATTTATCTCCATGGTCGCCAGGACCAGGGCACTGTACTACGAAACAGGATTACAGGGTTAGCGCGATAACTTCAGGTTCAAGCCTGGTTTATCCGTACTACAAAGTTGGTTCACTTTTCACCGTGCTATATAGCCATGGTAATTTATGCTGCCGAGCTAACCTGCTCCGGGGCAGGTTAAGTTCCAGATTATGGATAAAAATGTATGAAGCGCTGCTCGCTGACCGATCAATTCACTTGGAAAAAGGCATATGGTCGTTAAGATTCTATATGGAACTTCAGTGTGAGAATTAAGCAATAAACCACGAGAGGCTGTGTGTTATAGTGATTTTATAACAGCTAGGGGGCTTTTGTTAGTTCCCCTAACAAAAGGGTTGCCAAGCAACAGATGCATTGGATGGAATGTTGAGTTGTTTTGAAAAAACACAATGATAGGCCTATAATGCATTGGATCAAATGGGAGGCGCATTAATACTGAAAATGGAATGATATGCGGTCCCAGGTGTGTGTTACAAAGTATTTTAACACGGCTTCCAGCCAATCAGAATCAAGTACCAGAACTAACCGTTGTATAATTAAAAAATAATCTGCAGTGCGCAAACAGCGAGAGGTTCTAAGAACACTTTTTACAAACCAACCAAAACCCTCTTTGGCTTTCCCCGATATCATAGCCTATGAAAAATTGCAATATGACAGCTGCTTGAGCAATATTTTGCCTTGTGCATTTACAGTCTTGTGCAGTTTTGTGGGTGATGCGGAGAACCAAGTAAAAGCACTCATTTTTTATTCAATTTTCAAGTCTTTAATGTTGATTTATTAGACTAGCCTCCCGTTCCTAGGAACAAAGAGAATGCATTTTAATTGGGGGGGGGCTGTATAGCTCAGGAGGTAGAGCGGGTCGTCCAATGATCGTAGGGTCGGTGGTTCGAATCCCGGCTCCTCCTGACTACCTGTCGAAGTGTCCTTGGGCAAGACACTGAACCTCAAAATTGCTCCCAATGAGCAGGCTAGCACCTTGCATGGCAGCTGCCTCCATTGGTGTGTGAATGGGTGAATGAGAGGCCTTCATTGTAAAGCGCTTTGGATAAAAGCACAATATAAGTGCAGTCCATTTACCATTTAATTGAATTGTGATAGCACCAATGCCTGACAATCAGTTATAGGCCTACTGAAATAGGCTACTTTTTCCCTGTAGGCTTATAGCCTACTTCTCCTCAAGCTTCACTTTTTCCATCTTAATAGCCTGTTTTATCTCTAGTTCCTATTGTATAGAGACATCACATTGTCTACTCCAACCTGAAACTATAGCCTACATTTGCTTTATTTCAGCGTCCCCTGCCAGTCTAGGGGTTGCAGCTGAAAGAATAAGATATATTGATATAGGCTACAATTGCTTTATAAGAATAGGCATAGCCCAATAATCTAGCCTACTCGTGTTCATGTGGAGGATAATGATAAAACGTAGGCAGGTTTTTTCCAGATTTCCTTCCTGCCTTTCTGTTTTATAAATAAAGTTTGAGTTGAGGGCACGTCAGACACGGCAGGCTAGGCCGTGCCGCACAGGGGCGTCCGGCCTCGTCCTGTTACGTGATTGGGCGGTGGAAAAAAGGGCAGGGTCTCTTTGTTGAAGCCATCTCTGTGTGGTGAAGCGTGTGCTCAGTCCCACCTTAAACAGATACCGGGCCCCTGGGTTGAAGAAAGCCAGTTAACCCAGAGAACTGGAACGATTCCACTGTGAAATGTCAATCTTGACCCCCCGTCCAACTTTTAATCATCCTATAAACTCTCCTTCTGTTCCTTCGTAACAGTTTATCACTAATTACATTGTGCTCGATGAGGTCTAAATCACATGCTCATCTTATCAGCTGCTGAACAGGCGCCGTCCGTCATTGTCATCGTAGAGAGCCCTCGCCCGAGTCTGACTGTGTTCACAGCCAAGATGCTCCGTGTCCTTGAGCCGGTATCAAGCATGTGAGGTCCGGCCAACGGAAGGTGCGTCATGGTGCATGTAAGTAGAAATTGCATTAAAGCTAAGCAGGATTAGGGTGGATTCAGAGGCACACGCCCCAGGCTAGGATCTGGGAGTGTTGGAGAAAAAGACTGAGGTGTGTAGGAAGAGTGGAGCCCTAATTCAGATCTGCTCCGTTGGGCTCAGACAAGCGTAAGGGCGTAGAGGTGGATTGTGGGTAAGAGATGGAGAGCATGAGGAAGAGGGAGATAGGCTTGGAGTACAGCAAAGCTTTGGTACATGGTGTATGGTAATGTGGAGTACAAATATATAATAGCTTAGCTTAGTGTGAGATAATACTTTTGTTAAATGGGTACCAAACTCTCCTTGGGGGAAATTATAAGAGAACAATTTAATTGGCTATATCATAGTGAGCTTTGACCTTAATATACAGTTAAATGTATGTTATCTTGGTGGCTGCTTTACAGATTAACTTTCAATTTTAAAAAACATCCAAGGAATTAGATTAACAGGAAGTATTGCAGTACATTTTGAAACTACATTACATTATAGTAGCTATCCAATGAAGGCATTGGAAACAGTATACCACCCAGCATCTTTCATTGTGTATGCTGTAGTCCATCATTCACATATACATTTAAAGGAATATGCTCGTTTTTGACAACCTGGACCTTATTTACGACATATTATAAGAAGTTTGACTCACCCAGATCACTTTTTTGTTGTTCGGAGGCCTGTAGAAGAAATATAAAATCCAGCGCGAGCCAGTATATCCATGTAATGGCGGCGCACGGGGCATAGGGAATGCCGTTTCTCAAAATCCATTTTCGGCCGCTAAACGGTTGTTTTCATCAATCACATTGCATGAATCGACAGTTGATATTCCTCTACGCCAGCCATTGTTGTTTTGGTTCCAAATAAGGGGTCTTGATCCTCTGTAACATGATCTTTACAAGCCTCTCCCCCACTTGCTCCAGCACGCATGCGCACAGGCCAGCGCGCAGACTTGCTATTCTCCGTCTGTAGGCTACACTCGCGGCTCACATTCTCTGCGCTACGATCGGATTGTTGGTGCCTAGAATATTGTGTGCAATATGGCTGAATATTTGTCAGATTTAGAGGATCTAGAAAATGAATTAGAATATGACGGACGTCCATATCGTTTTGAGCCAGAGTATACGGACGAAGAGCTCCTTGAAAGGAGGGTGAGGAGACAGAGAGAGGAACAGCTGGCTCGAGAACAAACCGCTGCACGCTCCCGAAGAGATGGTAACTGGTGGTGTTTTTGCCTACATTGTCACCCTATGCCAACAGAGGAGGAATGCATTTGTTGCTCTGAGTGGGACTTGAGGCCAGACGATGCACGTCTGGAAGTCTCGAGAAATAACGACACATCGGAATAGCAAGTCTGCGCGCTGGCCTGTGCGCATGCGTGCTGGAGCAAGTGGGGGAGAGGCTTGTAAAGATCATGTTACAGAGGATCAAGACCCCTTATTTGGAACCAAAACAACAATGGCTGGCGTAGAGGAATATCAACTGTCGATTCATGCAATGTGATTGATGAAAACAACCGTTTAGCGGCCGAAAATGGATTTTGAGAAACGGCATTCCCTATGCCCCGTGCGCCGCCATTACATGGATATACTGGCTCGCGCTGGATTTTATATTTCTTCTACAGGCCTCCGAACAACAAAAAAGTGATCTGGGTGAGTCAAACTTCTTATAATATGTCGTAAATAAGGTCCAGGTTGTCAAAAACGAGCATATTCCTTTAAGCCATTTAGCAGCCATTTGCTATGTAGCCTACTTACTGTACTGTCACTGCCATCGTACACAGGAAGTTTGCATCTGTAATCTCACTTTTCTTTCATTGGTGAGATTGTGGGGTTTTGAGAGATTGCTCAGTTGCTATCTTGGCCATTTTCCTGAATAGTATTGATTGCTCTGAAATGGGGACGCACCGATTGCAAAATTCTGGGCCGATGCTGATAAAATTACCATATGGCCGATGCCGATGGCCGATGTTTATTTTATTTTATTTTTATTCCCCCTTTTGTGCCAGGGAAACAAAGAAATTAAGTGTTTGGTTCCAAAACGCAGATTTTTATTTCATTTTAATTTGAAAGCAAACTACACGTGCGTTTGCGGCGTTACGTCACGGATGTTCTCCGAATCTGCAGCTGGGTAGGCTACGTTTTGCAAAAAAAAAAGCCGTAATTGTTGCGACATAACATCGGCCACTACCATCGGTGAATGTCATTTTATTTGCCGATGGGCCGATGGCAGTCTACAAAGCCAACATCGGCTTATGCCGATGTTCGGCCGATGCATCGGTGCATCCCTACTCTGAAATCAATTAATCGGTGTGTGCTGTAGTTTTGGGTCGTCACTTTGAAAGCTGTTTTATAAATCTATCAAGGCATTGGCAAGAAGCAATTTCCCCGTGTGATTATTTGACTGAAAGCATTGAAAGACAGCTTGTTGGGATCATGAGAGAGTTTCCATGAGAGAGTTGCAGCTAAAGTGAGAGTGGGTGGAGAGGTTTTCGGCAGTAGAACCGTGAGCGGTAAATACGTTCTTCCTCTCGTCCTTGACTGCCTGCAGCGCTTTTACCAGCGTGGATCCAGGTTTTTACCTGAAGTCTGTTCTGTCCCAGGGACCCTGTTCATCCTCCTCCCTCTGACTCACTCTACTTCTGCGTCCCCACACCTCTATCTTTCTGTCTCTGATGTTGTTTCTGCATTGCAGTGTGCCGTTCTCCATTCTATCACCGGGTTTTTTTCCTCTTTGCAGCAGTCTTGACACTATGCTCTCCTCTCCCTCGCCTGCTCTCTCTCTCTCTCTCTCCCCCTCTCTCTCTCTCCCCCCCTCTCTCTCTGTCTCTGTGCTTTAACAGAGTTGGAAAAAAGGTAGATGTCATGGATAACAATTCCTCCTCCCAACGTCTTAAGACCATGGCGTGAGGTGTGATGGAATGGTGCCGGTCTGCTCACTGCACACCACACTGTCCCGCTGTCAAAACCTATCCAAGGCACTGGCCCTCTCCAGGATATAGTCGCGTCCTTCGGTCAAGGTTAACGGGGCTGCTGCCGACTGACAACTGTTATTCCGTTAGCTGAGTTGTTCAATTAACAGGAGCGCATTAGGGAGGCTTGGTTGACTTTTGCTGTGTGTCAGAGAGACGTAGCAGATCAGCTCTCTGGGGTTTATTTAATGGGCAGTTTATTTTGCTGTATCAACCAAGGAGAACTGAGCCAAAATGCTGCAAGGTCCACTGCAAGGTGACCAGATGACATCTTGCTTTGGTTTCCCCATCTCCACGTTTGTTGGGTTTTAAAGTAAGGTTATGCTATCTGCTATCAAGTATGAGTGTGTAATCATTATCAGAGTTGATTGGTTTAATCTTTAATCTACTGCAATATTTCATTGTACTGTAGAACAGCCTCACAGCCTGTGATATGCGATCTTGTCAAACCTACAGTACATCTCTATAGATTCTGTATATTCTTCACATATTACAAATTATAATAATGATCCTAACAATACGGTTTACTTAAAAGTACTGACGTTTCCAACACTAGAAGAGACAGAGAAAAAAGACAGCTCTTCATCCCCCTCTCCTGTTTTCCACCCACTGAGGTACAGTATGGTACAGTATAAGACTCCTGCTGTGTTCTTATGTGAGAAACCCTTACTGTAAGTGAAACCTGACCTAAATAAGACACAGTACAACTCTAGTTCTGTTCAATCCTGTCTCATTGAGGTGGTACAGCAACACTTAGCATGCTTGTGTGCAGATGGTTGTTTTGTTTTGTGTGTTTTCATTTTCACAGATGATCAGGTTTGAGAAAAAAAACAGTGTTTGGCTAATTGCGTGTCCTTGTGAAGCAACCCTTCGGAAACGCTTTTGTCTCTCTGCTGCAATAACCAACATGTCAAAACCCCTGGGAGACAGATGACATCGTATCGCTCTATTGGAACGTGCGGTATTTGTATAAAGCTTGGAGATCTGCGAAGCATTCAGCTGCAGAGCTTTCTAAACATGAACAATATTAGCTACAGTAGTTTGGTGTCTGTTCACTCAAGAATATCCTCACCTAAAAACAAGATGTGATATCGGAGGCATTTCCCATCTCTTTTAGACGGCTCTAAAAAATAAAGGGCTGCGTCTCACTGAATGAACAGTCTCCATGTTGCCTATCGACTTCCTGTCATCAGCAGGTATGCAGTCACTGGGGTCAGTGTGTGTATGTGTGTGTGTGTGTGTGTGTGGCCCCCAGCCCTGCTAGGGTCCTCGACTGGGATGGAAATGAGGACACCCTCTCTCTATGGAGGCGAGCTCCTATGGCTACATGGTGGTCCTGTCTTGTTCCTGTTCGCTTGACCACCTTTCTGGAGACTATCTGCTATCTGCAGCACCCTGCCAGACCTCCTGGTTATTCCTCTCACTGCAAACCTCTACCATTGCAAATGATTTATGTCCCGCAAGCTGGAAGTGGCTCCGGCTCCTGATTGAAGGCATTTTTGAGCGGAGAGGCAACGGTTCGGATAGCCCACTTTACAGAACCTTTCAGAGCAGGAAACAGAACTCGGCTTCTCTCCCACTGCCAGATTCGACTGGTTGGGTATTTGCAGGAGATGCTCCCTGGCGAACTGACCCTCTCCTGCTAAAAAGGTGTGATTAATAGCTAAAGAAAGGTGTGATTAATAGCTAGGGTTGAACAAAAGGAGAGAAGTCTCTTACTCTCTGCTAAAGTGCTTTTAGAGGAAGCAAGCCAGGATTATTAGGCTTTGATCTGAATTTGACAAATGCTGCATTTTTTTTCAGCCAGGGTACTGTACATTAAAGCTAGAGACTGGCCTCAGATGAAAGGACTCTGCTCTCTGTTCATTGGCTGTCGGATATGAAAAGGATTGGCATGGAATATGAAGGTAGGGCTGTCAGATACTGTATGTAAGCCTTACATACATGTTAATCCTTATATTACTGCCAGTCCCCCAAAGGGGCCTGAGCCTTCTAAGAGGGCTCTCCTGTGAAGATGCAGGGTTACGGCTCCGCCAATCAGAGCTTGCTGGAGGAGGGGAGCTGTCCACAGTGCTGAAATACAGACAGGCAGCCATTCACGGTTTTATCTGCTTCCATTCGATCAGTACCAGTGTATCAATACTTACATGGTATGGTATGTGAACTCAGTGCTTCCACTTGTCCATTTACAACGTTTTTCTCTATAGCAACCCTTCATAAAACAGGAGGCATCGCCTCACATTATAGCCAATGGGAATTCTCCATTATGACATTTGCCTCCAGATGGCCATGCCTTTATTTATTATTTGAACAATAAACATTAGCAAACACCCTGCTTGACGTAAGCCCTGGCAGCATTGTTCCGTTAAATACACGGTACATGCTGTGCCTTTTGGGGTCCGCACATTTCATTTTCTCCCTGATTTATTAGGAGTGGGCAGAGGGAGAGGAATAGAGTCCCAGGGTAAAGCTCTCTCGGCTCCTCAAAGGTTGGGACATTGGTATTCAGGGCATGCTGCGTTGCTGCAGTGAGTACCTGTTCTCTTCCTCCTAAATAAATCACAAATGGCTGTCTAGCACTTGCTGCCTATTTGATACACAGTAATTGTCCCCTACGGGTGGAAGGGACTTAAGATCAACCTGTACATTAGCTAGTTAGTTAGTTAGTCGTTATGTTTCATGACTTATATCAGATGACTCTTATTTTGGTAGTTTGATTATGTTGGATATAGAATAGGTCATATACCTGTATGTGTCAAAGACAAGGCAAAGACAGAAAGAGAAAGTTAGTTATGACGGTAGGTAGGGAGTCTGTGGGCATCAGGGGTGAATTTGACTGCCGAATCCTTGAGCTCTGAGATCGTAGTTCGGGTGCGCGCTTTGAAGCAGTGAGTTCCCCTGAAGAATGGGCAGCTGAGATCCATCTCTCTGAAGCTTCCCTCAGCTGTACTTTGGAATTCCATGCTTGTTAGCCGAGCATGTGCTTTGAACAACACACTCTAGACAAGCTCCTCTCAGAAACAGGGTGAATGAAACCCAATGGACATAAGCTTACATGTGTATCATACTCAGGCATAGCCTGGTTTCAAAAATGCGAAGGGCCTGGAGCTGCTGAGTATATTTTATAACCCATTTCCATGGGGCGTTATCTTCTTCTTCTTCGTATGGGTCGGTTGTTGCTTCCTCTCCACCCAGGCTCGGGGCTGATGGGCTATCCTTTTACCAACAAGAACCTTGGTAAGGGGTCACCCGGGCAATATATCCGGGCACACCTCCAGGAGCCATGTCACCATTTCGTCATCCACAACCGTCAGGCCACGCATTCCGTTGGGTGTCCGATATATCGGACAGTCCTGGATGACATGGTCTGCGGTTTGTTCCTCGGCGCCACACTCAACAGGATTCCAGGCCCCATTTGTGCATTGATAAGCGGAAGCGTCCGACGCCGGTCCGGAGACGATTAAGCCTCACCCACACCGGTCTGGGTAAGTCCATCCCGGTAGGGGAAGGACCAGTGGCCGGGATGAAATCACGGAGTCTGGAGGTGTTTGCCTCCCACTCTGCATGCCAGGTCTGGTCTGCCCATCCTGCCTCGCTGATGTTAAAGTGTATATTGCAGGTTGAATTTTTTATGAATTTACATTTCTGAGCTTATGATTAGGCAAACTGTAACAAAAAAATAATTTTAAAAATCCATCTTTATTATATAAAAACGGCAAAAACATGGTGAAAAAGGTGCTTTTCTAAGACACGCGCCAAAAACTGTATTTTTTTATTTCAGCGATGACGTATCATGGGGGAGTCCTCTGACCCTGGCTAGTCACAGCGAACTGCGCAGTAGTAGTTTGGCGGTACAGCAGAGTAGTTAGCCAGTAGTCTTTAGTCAGTTGTCAAGTCAGTAAATTAGTAATTAGTAAGTGGTCAATAGGTTAGTCAGTATTCAGTAGGTCAGTTAATAGTCTGTTAGTAATCAGTGACATTAGGTCAGTCAGCTAGTAGTTTAATGGTGCGTTCGTTTGTGGTCGGAGGTGGCAAGTCGCAAGTGGCAAAATACCTACCTCCGACCTGTGTGCATTCGAGCTATATACCATTATATCACAGTTACCTAGTTATATCTAGTGCATTCGAGCAACTGGGGGCTGAGAAACATATCCGAATTTGCGACGAGGAAGTGCGAGTTCATGAGGTGTTTTATTTAATCATTCCTAGTAGCAAGTCGCAATTTGCCACCTCCCAGTTATAACCGAACGCACCATTAGTCAGCAAGTCGGTCGGGCGGCTGGCGATTCTTAGCTAGCTAGCTAGCTTACTGTTAGCTAGCTAACGAGCTAGGGCTTTCTTTAGCTTTCCTTTTTAATGAATTTTGTCTGCCTTCTGTCCATCATGGTGAAGTATTGCGTTTGTGGAGGCTGCAAAAACTCTAGTCTATCTGGACATAGAGTTCATACTTTTCCGAAGAATAGGAAAAGTCCGTGCACTTTCCGTGCGTGGGTGCGTTTTGTCAAAGTGAAGAGACGGCACTTCACGGAGCATCAGCAACGAAGAACGTGGTTGTTTGCGGCGCGCACTTTACACCGGAGGATTATATTCCCGGTGATATGATGGAGTGTGAGAAGGGATTTCGCCACCAGAACCGGGTGAGACTGACAGTGGGTGCAGTTCCCTCGCTGCATGCAGCAGCTTCGTCGGCTCCACCATCAGCTCGGCCAACCCCTCCTAGACCAGGACACCGCAGCTCAACGAAAGCGGGAACTGTGCAGAGTGAGTTGTTTACCAACGTTTGCAAACTTCCAAATTGTCAGCATAATGTGACATTACTAATTGTTGTAAGGCGTAATTGTTCACCATAGTTTGCTTACATTATGTTACGGACTGGTAAACGCCTGTAGCCTGTACGGTGTCCGTGGTATACATGCAGAAATTAGCGCGTTAAGGCCGTTTCAGACGAGGAGCGATATCCGCGCATTGTAATTCATTTTCAATGAGAGAGGCGAGCGGACAATTTGGGAGCCGCGGACAATCTGGGGCGGAGCGGCAAGCGGGCGCGACCCCGTGAAATTGTCGCGCGCGTGCTCGTTTCGTGCACACGCCCGCCCGCGACAAGAGCTGAATTGTAGTCAGCTTTCCCCGCGGCGCGCAGGACGCGTGCGTCTCCCGCTGATCCGAGCGAGAACGCAGGCGGAATATCGCTCCCCGTCTGAAACGGCCTTAAGGGGAGACACCCCAGGTGAATTGGAAAAAAAAAATCCTTAAAGTCCCAGTTAACCAAAATCAGAGATTTGCTTGAAAACACATTCTATGTGTTAGTGATGCATTGCTGATAACATGTAAAAATGGGATGAACCATGTGTAGTACTGAGTTGTGAAGTTAGACCAGTTTTGTGTTTTTGATTTCTGGATTTTCTGGGCGGGCTTAAAACGGTACCGGATGACGTAGAGCGGTGTTCTTAGCATATCCCCGCCCTAACACTATATAAAGCTAGAATGGATTTGAATCTTCGGTTCTCCTGCTCAATCTTGAGTCTAGAATTAGCTAGTTTTAACCAACAGTCTAGAATTAGCTAGTTTTTCTTAGTTAGCAATGCCTATGCATAAAACTAAACGAATATGCATCCTTCCTGGATGCCAGCAGGAATGGGATGATAAGGTCTCCTTCTTTCACTCCCGAGTAAAGCTGAAATGAGAAGCAAATGGTTAGCATTTTTGAAGAGCTATGGTGTTACAGAGTCTGTCACCGCTAGCGCCCGCCTCTGCAGCAAACATTTCACTCCCGAAAGCTTCTGCAATTATAATATGAGGCTTTTGGGTTTCACGGACTCACGACTGGTCCTGGTGAATTCGGCGGAGCCAACCATCTCCCTCCCCGGCCTCCATTCTCCTCCTGTCGCATCAACCTTTGGTGCCGACACCGCTGCCTTGTGTGCTTATAGCTAATTAACGTTATAACGAGGGAAATACACTGCTACGTTAATCTACAAAATGTGTCTTGACATTTATGTGGTAATGTCAGCTATGATGAATTATATTATATCTTAGGAGGAATTATAGCTAACATTAGCTATGTATCTTGCAGATGGGAGTGTGTATATAACCTTAGTCTAGCTAACATAGCTAGCAGCACCGACCAGGCGACCACCCACCAAATAACGTTACGGATGATATATTATGACTATAAGCGTTAACTATACAGAAACTGCCTGCCATATTTGTGGCACCTGATGTGCGTATGGGTTCACCGGTAATGGTTACAGTATATTTCTCCAGCGGGAGACCGGGAGGCGGGAGCGAGGGGGATGGTTAGGTAGACCAGCTGCAGCTGGAGAAAGACGCACCCTCTCCCAGTGAAGCGGTGCTCGGCGGCTACTGGCTGAACATTCCAGTTCTGTTGGATATGAGAGGGAAAGTTGAAGCCGAGTGCTCGTTATTCTCACACATAACATTGCCAACGAGAGTGGATGAGTCTGTCCCAATTATCAACTCCGGTAGTGTACGCTTCTTCGCGCTATCAGCGCTGTTCAAGCCAGTGACTAAAAGGTACATTTTAAACAACTTTTTCCATTGATCCCAAGGGACGACAGGATCGCCTGGGAGGGATAGGAATGGGTCCGGAGGTGGCAGGGAGAAAATAGGGACAGACTCATACATTCCTCGTTGCCTGTTTTTGTATTTTGCATCTAAGGGCAGTAACACTGGCGCGTTGGTATAGAGTAGCTACAGTTTTACCTGTGTTGTTTGTCAGGAGGTAGGTTAGGAGGAAGCATCTGTGCGTTTGACTCATTAGACAAGTGTAATTTCAACTTCTCTCTGTTTTCACAAAGCTGTGCCTTCCTACCACAAAAGAGACGGCGTGCCAGTGTGACAATATGCAGACCAGAGAACGGTACTATTTGACAGGTTCTTCCCTCCACACCCCCTCCCCACGCAATTGGGTGTGGCTTCGGTGCCTTCAGCAGACACGCCCCCACAGTCTCAGACCAGAGAATGCTGCTGATTTTTAACCGATTTTGAAGCCTTATTTTATATACTTAGCGACATTTTTAATCACTCAGATTTGGCTGGGTGGTTAATGACATGTTTTCCTGTGGTGTGTGAAGCTCATAACAAAAATTTGAACTGGGTTAACCTGGACTTTAATAGGTATCACCATCAAACTCCCCCAGTTTGTTAGGTACATTAAGGAGCATCTTTTTTGTATTACAAGTTTTCTGAAATCTTATGGATAAATATGCAAATTAGGCATTATATGCGCTAAATATGCGCTAATTTGCATAATTTCGGGAAATAAATTTTTTGAACTGGTTCAAGCCAGATTCAAAATTCTTGTTTCATTTTGTTCACATATCCCTATTCAAACTTTGTCCAAGGGGGATTTTTGATATCTCTTTTCTTCACTTCAGAAATCAGAAAATACTGTCAACAGTCATAAAAAGACCAATTTTCGCCATGTTTTAGGGATAAACTGTTATATAAATCAGGCTATGAATGAAATTTTAAAAATCCCCCTTGGACAAACTCTCAGAATATGGATTGGAACAAAACTGGAAAGTTAGGTGTATGTAGGTGCTACTCAAGTGGTGGTTTTTATGTCCCTAAGATGAGAAATAACTCATTTTGAGAAAACGGGCTTTGAAAATTTGTATTGTAAAAAACCATACATTTGCATTGTAAACCAATATTTACAAACACAATATCCAATCACATCATTAGTAACAACATTACACAACATCTGAAAACACATAGAAACTGAAAACTGAATAACCCAGCATGTTGTGGATTCAAAATAGTCCAGGAGTAGACATTTTGTATAGAGAAGTAAGACCTGTTTAGTTGGAAGCCCGCTCACCACGTCAAGGTACAGCCCACGAGTGGGGTGTTAGTAAGACGAGACTAGAGACGAGACAATGTTAGTAGGGAAGAGAACATTCCCTTTTAGAAAGCTTGTATTATTTTGTTAAACAGATCATGGACAAAGATAGACACGTTTGACGAGGACATGCATGAGAAAACAGATTATCTAGCTTTTTGTGTTTTTTTTAGCGTTTTACATGGAGAAAACATGAATGAATGAATGAATGAATGAACATGAAGAGTAAGCTGATTCATAAATACACAGGACAAGATGTGGTAAACAATGCAGGGTAAACACCAATAGAAGCTAAATATAGATTGCCAAACAAACAAGTGATATAACCATCGTCAAAAGCAACACCATAGGAGACACCATAGGAGACATCAAGCTACGCCGTCATAGGTCTACAGAGTCACTCCTCAGATGGCACCACACTAGCTATCCACAAAACTGTTCTAGGCAGCTAGTTTGTAGAACCCACTCAGCTGGAGTTCACAAAACTGTTCTAAGCAGCTGGTCTGTAGAACCCACTCAGCTGCAGTCAACAAAACTGTCCTAAAACCACAATATGTTCCTGGTGCGCATGGGGTTGTCATCAGTGAAGCAGACTACCCCATATTGCCGCCTTCATGTTGTCCACTGAACGCTGGTTGAGAATTATTGTAATAATTCTCAATAACTGTAATAATTTTGTAACATTTTGTATTTATTGGCAGTCAGCTTACCTACCTCTGGGTCCACATCTGCATATGCCTGCCTAATCTGCTCTCTGCTTCTGTGCAAGGACTCCAGACCTCTCTCTATTTCAGCAACTGAAATTAAAACAGTTTATTTGGTCAGTTTATGGATGCATGTAGAAATGCCACAGGTAGAGAGAGGGAGACTACTGTGCATATGTATAGGCTTCTGATATTGGCTAGAGAGAGAGAGAGAGAGAGGGAACACGTTTCAATAGCCTACCTGTCACCCTCTTGTCATGTTTCTGATACGTTTTCAGATGAAGCCCTGGGATCCCTAACACTTTACTAATCGTTTGGAGAGCTGCATACCCCAACCCTAACTCGTGCGCTAAGAGGACCATCCTCACATTGACATCAAATGCAACATCATTCCTAGTTGTATCATGAAGCCGAGTCGATGTGTAGACACTTTTGCGATAGCCATTTCTCACAAAGACTGCACTCTAAGAGCAAAGTACTACAGAACCCACTATTCTGAGGATCTATGTTAATTTTAAGACCAGTCCCTGCACAATTAGGACAAATCAACCCAGTTTTCAGCTCATTCAAACGCGCCGCATCTCTCTGCTGCTCACTGGACATGCTAACGCTAGCCTCATCTCCCTGCTGCTCACTGGACATGCTAGCACCTGCTAATGACAACTTGCGCGAATAGGCACTTTATATCTCATAAATGTAAACCTTTCCATTTAGTTTCTCTTGTTTTCTGTTCAACCTTGCGGGCAAACACTGTTGTCGTTGTTGCTTATTACGTTTAGAACGCTTTACAGACGGAATTGTTTGGATTAGATATAAGGAAGTGGAAACGTGTCACATGACGCGCTGAACCAATCACGTTCTCAGAAATCAACAACAGCCAATGAGATTTCACGGTTAGCATCAAACCCGCCTTTGTATTTCCACGATTGGTTGCTAATACAAATGAAACTAACAGGTTTGGTTGCGATAATAGTGTGCTAGAGAGCCAGAGCTTTCTAAAGATACCCCGGATGACGGGATCCAGACGAAAGAAACGCTGCGAGAAGTTCCGAAAAAAGGCTAACTTTTGGTGATTTTAGGAAGAATCTACAGACGCAAACAGACTAAATGAAGTAAAATAAACATCTAAATGCGTATTTTTGATGTTTTATTTCCACTAGTATGAAAGAAGACATGTTATGGAAGCAAACTAGCACAAAATCTCACATTTGACCAGGGCGTTGAAAAACGATGTTTTCACCTACCGTGTCTCCCCTTAAAGGACAATGCTCGTTTTTGACAACCTGGACCTTATTTACTACATATTATAAGACGTTTGACTCACCGAGATCACTGGTGTAGTTCGGAGGCATGTAGAAGAAATTTAAAATCCAGCGCGAGCCAGTATATCCATGTAATGGCGGTGGGGGGGCACTTAGAATGCAGTTTCTATTCTATTTCTATTTTAATCTATTTTCTGCCGCGAAACGGTTGTTTTCATCAATCTGTCTTGATGAATCGCTAGTTGTGCTTACATAGAGCATAGGCCTGTTGTGGTTTTCACATGCCATGATCTTTCGAAACGTCTTTCGAAACGAAATAGCTTCCTCACTTGCTCCAGCACAGCGCGCAATCGTTGCTCCAGGAAGCTAAAGACGTTTCTAAAGATCATATTACAGAGGCATGTGAAAAACCAAAACAGGCCTATGCTCTATGTAAGCACAACTAGCGATTCATCAAGACAGATTGATGAAAACAACCGTTTCGCGGCAGAAAATAGATTTTTAGAAACTGCATTCTAAGTGCCCCGACCACCGCCATTACATGGATATACTGGCTCGCGCTGGATTTTAAATTTCTTCTACATGCCTCCGAACTACACCAAAGTGATCTCGGTGAGTCAAACGTCTTATAATATGTCGTAAATAAGGTCCAGGTTGTCAAAAACGAGCATTGTCCTTTAAGACAGATTCGATAGAAGGATAGCGTTGATTGACGGGTGGATGTCGTGAGATTATTGGCCTAAAATCTAAGGTACCTGTTGTCGTAATTTCATGTGACCTAGCCTACCGTTTTCCAGGAAGTAAGAAATTATATAAGATGAATCCCAAATCGCGCACTTAGGCGAAAGTGCAGAGCACTCGCGGCCTTGTGGCCTTTACATGCGCGTTCCCGCCAAGTCCACAAAGGCTCAGGGTAGTCCCAAAACGGAATTGCTAGGTCCACAAGTGTGCCACTGCCGCCATTTGCGCACTTTAACCTCACTTACCGAAAGTCCGCAATTTCGCGGACTTAGGAGCAGAAAATACCCACAGTCCACTGCGTCTCATGTGACACAGTGCTTGAGTGCATCCGAGTCATGATCCGAGTGCATCACACATAAATGATGTCATTTGCCGATAACACAACATTTATTGTGAAATCCACATGCTGCAAACATATCGCACCCAACATACATTTTAAATTATTATTAATTTAAAACAGCAGTCAATTTGCAGAGCCTAGCGGAACTGAGGAGCGCGTCAGAGCGACCTCTGCGTGGAGGGACGCGGCAGATGATGAAAACGAAATGGGAGGGGCATTGAGCTCAACTGGCTTGGGAATTGTTGGCACGCCGCTGGAAGTGCTGTCCCATTTAATTCACGGCCCTGCACCCTCTGGCCCTTCCAGCTGACGTCAATTAAATGCTCAGGCCGCAAGTGCGAGGGGCCGCAAGGGTGGTTTGTGCACTCAGATTGGGATTCAGCTATACTTTGATAAGATTACAACAAAAGTATAATTTTGTAAGTCTTTTTGGCATACTGTACCTCGTTGAATAGGTGAATACTATGACCAATTATGTCAACCAAAATGGGACAGAATGCTTTTTTCATTTCTGTGCGACTTTAAATTCAGGGTTGCCGATGTCAGGATTTATCAATTCAAACCTCAGGGTTAGACCCAGACTTTATTGAACCCGCTTTCTGGAACAGGCCCCAGAACACTCCAGGGTTGCTTCATGGAGGCTTTGAGAGGAGGGATTGAAGAGGTAATGAAAACTAAAGAGGGTGCTCAAAGAGCACAAGCCTCCGCCCATGAATGCATCTAATTGGTGTAACCGAATGGAAATGGTTAAATTCACTCCTCAGTATAAATATCGCCCACCATCAAAGAGTGAGCTTTTCTGTGGCATAACTGGTATTTATGAAGGTGGTTGTGTGAACGCAGATCAGAGGACCTGGGTGTGTTGCCAGTGTGGGCAAGTTGCAGAGGAAAGAGATACTGACGAGCGCTGACACCTGTTAGATTAGCATGTACAGTTGTTGAATGTTTAAGTGGATAAAATAATGAAACAGATTGATAGATAAGAGAGCAGCAAGGTCTCCCTCTGTCTTTCTCCCTAGGATATCCGAGTGCATTTAGTAGGAGTAGGGTACAATAAAACCTCAATAATAGATAGATCTTGACACATTTATTAAACTATAAACAAAACTTACAAACTATTAAAAAAACACAAAATGGTCACTATAACATATAAGAGAGTATGAAACAGGATTAAATACAAAGTAGAATAATATTCAACATTTAGTCTTCTACACAATCACTCTTTCCTCTGCCTCAACACTACACTACACTCACAGTACATATTACTATTACCCATTTAAAAAAGAAAGTTCCTAACTGGATTTGAACCCAGGACACTCAGCCCTACTTTGAACGAAGCCAGCTACCTGTGTGAGGGTGCTAGAGACACAGGGTTTGGACTGGGGTGTGCAGGGGGAGAGCTTGGTGTGCACTGCACAGCCCCCCGCTGGCTGTGACCCGAGGGGGGCGCCACAGAGCAGGCAAATACAGCCACCCATTCACCTCCAGTCATTTTTTACCTCCGCCCCAGCGAATCACGAGCCCCCCAAACACAACCCGGCCGGCCATTCACCTCCAATCATTTTCTGGACTAGGATTACACAAAAACTACCAGACTGCTTTTCATGAAAATCAGTGGAGAGGCGTAGCATAAGCCAATTTAGAACCCATTCAATTTTGGCGCACACAGGGCCGCGAAATGCATTTTGGGAGGCCCAAATTGTCCCTACCAACTTTTAAGCCACCTTGTTCGCATTATCTTTGGAGTGCAGTTATATTAGATCATTTAGATGGCCTTCCCATAGTTTGGAAGGACAGTATTGACCGTACCATTTTGAGTGAGAGTTTGCATTATGTTCAGTTACATAGACCGTTAGCCTACCCCTTTCCTCCATCGTGAATGTGCCATCCCAGTATTTTTATTTTTTTTTATATATTTTTTTAACTCACGTTTGATTGGCTCATTTGGCTGAGATATATTGTTGCATTTTCGCTGAATCTGAAGACCAACAGCCTTACAGACAGACGCTGACAGCAAGCCACAGTTGTGATTCTGACAGCCGTTTAGGTACATCCACCACAATGTCGCCTCCCCCTCCGAAGAGGATGAGGGATATCAGAAGCTTTTTCTCCACAACTTAACGTTAGTGTTAGCTAGGTTAGCTAGCTACTGGTAAAATAAGTAGCTAACATTATTAGGCATAGCCACATGAAAACCAGCTAGGTTGGTGCTAGCTAACGTTACCTAAACTAACATCACTTGTCTTTCCATTGTGGCAAATTATCAACTGGTGATATACTGGCAAGCGAACTGTTAAGATGGCTTCTATCATCCTGTAACATTAGGATAGCAGCAGCCATTACATTATTATACATTAGCTGCCCACCAGAGATTTAATTTAATGGGACATCACGGCGTCCTCACAACGACCATTAGTGTCAGCATACTAGCCGATGCGGCTATAGCTTTGTCAAACCCAGTCTGTGCTAGTGATGCTAACCCAGTCTGTGCTAGTGATGCTAATTTTCACGATATTAAATTCCCATTAACTTATGCTAAAAAACGTCAGTCGTAAGTTTTGATTTAAAAAGAAATACATTGTTTTAGCCTGATAGGGGTTCTTGTTATCTTGTTACAATTATAGGGGAAACTGAATACTCATACGGTAACGTTAGCTAGACTAGAGGTTAGCCAGCCTGTGAAAACCGTTAAAGTTACTTTTATGAGGACTCAGGTCTGTTTTTCTTTATACAAGCCCGTCCCTGTGTAGCCTATTTTCTTACAGTTATTAGCTAACGTATACTTGCTAACTGGAATCTCATAATTCCTCTCACTATATTGACCGGAGGGTGTTTTAAATAAAGTAGTGTATGTGTACATGGGATTTATTTTTTTATCTATGGTATCGAATTGAGTATCCAGGATTGTGGAATTTCTCAATTGGTATATTGCCTGCTAAATGTCTGGTATTTTGTGACTCCCCTAATGGACATATATATCAATTTATGAGTTGAATGTCAGTCTAAAATCTGAAAATCTAAATTTTTATCAAATCATTTTTGTATATGAAACACAGCAGAAGTCGCGAGAGAGAGAGTGGAGGGACACAGCAGCAGCCGAGGGAGAGAGTGGAGGGACGCAGCAGCAACCAAGAGAGAGAGTGGACTGGAGGGACGCAGCAGCAGCAAAAGTCAAGAGAGTGGAGGGACGCAGCAGAAGGCAGGATGTGATACACTAAGAAGATTGTATTAGTATTATTCAATTTCATAAATATATGCATATTTAAGAGATTTAACCTCTCGTCCCCAGCAAAAATTGTATGCAGACTACACTGTTATATGGTCCTTACATGTTCTGTAAGGAAAACATGGATTTGGTTGTCAAGAATAATTAGTCAGTACGGACAGACATACACAGTATTATTTGACCAATGACAGTATCACCAGCGACTTCGTCTCAGACTATAAACAGACACATTTCTTGCAGGCAGCAGGACACAGAACGTTTAACACAGTCCTATAATGCTGGTATCAAGTCTCTGTCAAAGGTTGTGTGGTGAGATTCAGGCATGGTGCGGCGTGTGGAGTGCAGAGGAAGGTGAGGGGATCAGATATTGAGTTGAGAGGCGCAGACACTCCTTCTGTGCCCGGTCTGCCGTGTCTGGCACGTTATCATCGCAGCTCCGCCCCCATGTCGGCTCTCTCACACCTCAAGGTCAGCCCTTGCCACAGTCCCCCGGCAGAAGGACTGTCTGGAAGGAGAGGTCCCTCCCCCTACACACACACACACACACACACACAGACAATTTCACATACACATGATGCCACAGTCCTCTTTGCCATTTAGTGTGGTACAGCTCTATTTTTGGACACGGCAGACATTGAGCCTCATTCACCAATATCCTCCTGAGTTCCGTTCTTAAATTTCTTCCTAAGAACGTTTCTAAAGAAAGACTCGTCTGATTCACGACGTGTTCGTAAACCGCTGGATGAGTTCACACCTGCCTTCTCTTAATGATGAATCCTATGGTTTCACAAGTTGAAAGCTTTTGTCGCTCACCCGAATTAGCATAGGTACACTACCTGCCAGCCCCATATAAGGACATGCAACTACAGGATCGTGCGCAGATGTCACTTCTCTGAATGAATACAGGTGTTATGTGGAATTAAGTAACCACCGGATTTAGTGACCGGTCACAAAATCCGATGGTCACACATTTCGGTGTGTTAATACACCGAAATGTGTGACCACCGAAAAGTATGACCGGTCACAAA
This sequence comes from Borostomias antarcticus, assembly GCF_949987555.1. Classification (NCBI taxonomy): domain Eukaryota; kingdom Metazoa; phylum Chordata; class Actinopteri; order Stomiiformes; family Stomiidae; genus Borostomias; species Borostomias antarcticus. Next base: position 32,515,414 of record NC_140234.1, on the reverse strand, counting down.
ATCCAATGGTCACACATTTCGGTGTAGGCCTATTAACATAACGAAATCAGTGACCACCGGATCTTGTGACCGGTCACAAAATCCGGTGGTCACTGAATTCAGCATAACACCGGACTCCACCTGTCATATTTAGCAGTGTCAGTATGATGACGATGACGATATTAGCCTACTTGTTCAGTTAACGGAGAAGGGCGAGAAGGGCACACAGTTGGACCCTGTGTTCTGAAAAGTTGGCCTACCTCCTCAGAATGACCTACCACCCATTATATTATGTTTAATTCATGGGTAGCGCATCCTGTCAGGTAGGAAATGTTGGTAGACATTTCGACATTTCCTACCTGACAGGATGTTCTATCCATGAATTAAGCACAATAATGGGTCGTAGGGCATTCTGATAGACATTTCCTCTCTGACAGGATGCGCTTTAAGCACACTATAGGGTATTCTGATAGACATTGAATGCCCTACTACCCATTATATTGTGCTTAAACCATGGGTCAATCAATCAATCAATCAATCAAAGCTTTATTTGTATAGCGCATTTCATACCCAGAGGCAACACAATGCGCTTTACAGAGAACAAGGGACCCACCTCTACATATTCCAGAGGGAAGCAAAAAAACAGTAATCACCCGGGGGCCAGATAAGTGAGCTGTAAAAATTCTTCCCTGACCCCTCTCAACAAGGCGATCGAGCAAGCTCCAGGAGTATGTTTGTCTACCGGCTAAGAACATTTATAAAGCAATAAATTACATTAAATTACATTTCAGAGTAAGAGAGGCTAAAAAAGCATCATAGGAGAGACATAATAAGGCAAATACTGGTGTGTGTTTGCTATGGCGCAGGCCTAAAGCCGGAAGTGGGCTGGTGTATGTCTGTGTGTACGTGTGTGTGTATGTTAACTAAACAGCTACGACATCCACAGCAGACACAGGGGTATCTATCGGACTCCGGGAGGTCTGCTGGTGACAGTGGGGCATCCACTGGACCTGGTTAGAAGATAGGAGGGAGAGAGAGAGGCACTAGGGAGAGGGAAGGCAGAACAGGGTTAGTAGCACACAGAGCCATAAAAGCAACACAGATATTAAAACAGTCAACCTGGAGCAAGCTCCTGGAATATATTTGTCTAACGGCTAAGAACATTTATAGAGAAATAAATTACATTTTCAGAGCAAGAAAGGCTAGGAGCATCAGGTCCAGGCCTAAGCCAGATGTGGACTGATGTGTGTACGTGTGTGTGTGTGTGTGTGTGTGTGTTAAAGGGCAATGCTCGTTTTTGACAACCTGGACCTTATTTACGACATATTATAAGAAGTTTGACTCACCGAGATCACTTTGGTGTAGTTCGGAGGCCTGTAGAAGAAATTTAAAATCCAGCGCGAGCCAGTATATCCATGTAATGACGGTGATCGGGGCACCGAGAAGGCAGTTTCTCAAAATCTATTTTCGGCCGCTAAACGGTTGTTTTCATCAATCAGATTGGATGAATCGACAGTTGAGATTCCTCAACGCGAGGCATTGTTTCGGTTTTCAAATACGGGGTCTTTAGCCTCTGTAATATGATCTTTACACGCCTTTCCCCGTGTATGGTATTTGAAAACCACAACAATGGCTCGCGTTGAGGAATCTCAACTGTCGATTCATCCAATCTGATTGCTGAAAACAACCGTTTAGAGGCCGAAAATAGATTTTGAGAAACTGCATTCTCGGTGCCCCGATCACCGTCATTACATGGATATACTGTCTCACGCTGGATTTTAAATTTCTTCTACCGGCCTCCGAACTACACAAAAGTGATCTCGGTGAGTCAAACTTCTTATAATATGTCGTAAATAAGGTCCAGGTTGTCAAAAACGAGCATTGCCCTTTAACTAAATACTACGACATCCACAGCTGACACGGGGGTATCTATCGGACTCAGGGTGGTCTGCGGGCGACAGTGGGGCATCCACTGGACCTGGTTAGAAGGTAGGAGCAAATGATGCTCCAGCTCCTGGTTAGAAGGTAGGAGCAAATTATGCTCCAGCTCCAGCTATAAACTCCATTATACTGATTGTGATTGGCCAAGAGGCATTCGGAGCCATGCCAATAACCACGATATACTGTACCTATTTTTTGGAATAAGGTAAACAATGTTATCCTGGGAATAGACGTTACACTACTCGAGGAATACGAAAAACTATTTGGCGAATAGAAACAACTATTAATTTGGGTATGGTTTGGATTTACTGGGTTTTATTTTCCATCTTATGTTTCGAGGGACTTATCTTACTGATTTCTATCCTACTTTTTAACTCATTTTATTGTATTGTATCTCATTTTCCATGTTTTAATGTGAAGCACTCATATAATTTCCTTGTTGTAAAGCACTTTCAGGTGCATTTCTGTATGAACGGTGCTATACAATTAGTTTCTTCTTATTAGGGGCCAGGCAGCGTAGCTGCCGGAACCCTATTGTATTTGCCTATATTATTATTATTATTATTATTATGATTATTATTATTCTCCATCTTCCACTGAAGTCTAACTTCCCATGGACAAAAAATCACCAAAATGTGCACATAGCTCCAGTACTATATCCAAAGTCCTCAACCTGCATTGTAGGTCAATAAACCTGAAGGTGGCGCTACAGCAACAGTCTAAAGTTTAAAACTTAAAAAAATCATAACAAATCAGCCATAGGTGCTATCACTGTAAAACCACCACGTGAATGTAGTCCCAAGTGAGACAAAACTTTCATACACTTTGACCTTGCAGGAATTTTGAAGTCCATCACTCTGATTTATTCATAAACTGTAAAACCTATCAAACATATCTCCTCCCACATTTTTTGTTCAATTGACACCAAAATTAATATACTGTATCTACAGACTGTCCTTACCAAAGGATCCTCACAGATTTTTGAAATATGAAAAATTGAGCCCACAGCACATCAAAAAGTTTCACTGTTAACAGTTTTGTATACAGTTCCTATTAATTCTCGCCAAATCAATGTCTGATCATCCTCATAAAAAGTGACAACATTGGCCACATATCCAAGATGTAGTATGATTTCTTTCAGAATTTTATCTCAAAAATTGAATTTTTTAAAATATGTTTAATTCTGTCCTCTGAAACCAACACTTCATACAGAGAAAACTACGTTACCCACAATCCAACGCAAGCTCCACGAATCTGAGACATCGCTGTTGGCAACCCTACCCCACCCCCGCCGAGGATTACAATGACTAAATCGATTGATTGGCAACTGACTGAGTACACAGCTGCTGAAGTTAATGTTCAATTATGAAAAAAAAGCTAACAAAACCTGTAACCCACATTTTTCAATCAATTAACACTAAAGTTGCTACACTGGATCTTCAAACTGTCATTCACAAACTCATTGACCAGATTATTGAATTATCAAAATTGATCTTACAATGCATCAAAATGTTTTACTTATTATTATTATTCTCCATCTTCCACTGAAGTCTAACTTCCCGTGGACAAAAAATCACCAAAATTTGCACAAAGCTCCAGTACTATACCCAAAGTCCTCAACCTGCATTGTAGGTCAATAAACCTGAAGGTGGCGCTACAGCAACAGTCTAAAGTTTAAAACTTTAAAAAAATCATAACAAATCAGCCATAGGTGCTATCACTGTAAAACCACCACGTGAATGTAGTCCCAAGTGAGACAAAACTTTCATATGCTTTGACCTTGCAGGAATTTTGAAGTCCATCACTCTGATTTCTTCATAAACTGTAAAACCTATCAAACCTATCTCCTCCCACATTTTTTGTTCAATTGACACCAAAATTGATATACTGTATCTACAGAGGGTCCGTACCAAACTATCCTCACAGATTATTGAAATATGAAAAATTGAGCCCACAGCACATCAAAAGGTTTTACTGTAAACAGTTCTGTATACAGTTCCTATTAATTCTCGCCAAATCAATGTCTGATCATCCTCATAAAAAGTGACAACATTGACCACATATCGAAGATGTAGTGTGATTTATTTCAGAATTTTATCTCAAAAATTGAATTTTTAAAAATATGTTTAATTCTGTCCTCTGAAACCAACACTACATACAGAGAAAACGACATTACCCACAATCCAACGCAAGCTCCGGAGACATCGCTGTTGGCAACCCTACCCAGCCCCCGCCGAGGATTACAATGACTAAATCGATTGATTGGCAACTGACTGAGTACACAGCTGCTGAAGTTAATGTTCAATTATGAAGAAAAGAAAACAAAACCTGTAAAAATGAATAAACATATCTCATCCCACATTTTTCAATCAATTAACACCACACAACTTGCTCCACTGGATGTTCAGACTGTAATTCACAAACTCATTGACCAGATTGTTGAATTATCAAAATCGAGCTTACAATGCATCAAAATGTTTTACAAATGTTTTACGATACGATACGAATGTACAAAATTAACATTGGAATGTCAACTTTCTTGATGTCCTCCTATTCGCTCGCTTATTGCTCCTAAACTTGTCGGAAATTGCCTGGCCCCGCCTCATCGCTGCGAAGCAGCTTTAATTATTATTATTATCCAGGCTATGCTTGTTTTAGCTATCTTACTACCACCACTAGCTACTGTACGTTAGCTAACTAGGTTAAGCTGGCTAGATAGGCTACTGTAGCTACAGTGTTAGCTAGCAGAGAGAGGGCTGTAGCTATGGAGCCTACTCCATTTTTATGACAGCTGAACATTTTTTAAACAAAAGATTAATTCATATTTTGTTTGTTATTCATTGAATATTATTAAAAACACCTTAGGCTCTTGACGTGTAGGCTAACAAAATGCTAGCTATCAGTCATTGTTTTCGCTAGCCAGCTGTATACAGTGGAAGGGATGCCGTGAACGCCCACTGTGACGCGACAACTTGACAAAAAACGTAATTGTATAAAACAAGACATTTGGTGATAACAATGTTGCTCACTTTGTAGCCCAAAATGTCCTCTAAAGAATTATGTTTTTCAAATCTAGCGGCGTTATGTTGGTTTTAAACTGGTTTGTTAATTTTGACGATAGCGCATAGGATCCTATGTTCAGTAGGCCTAATGTTGGTACAGTAATATGGAATTCTCATACAATGATGAAGCGTCGCAATCAATATTTTCAGGGTAACACTTCACAGAATTCATAGTGATGATTTGAGGTTGTATTTATATAAGTAAATATGCACATAAAAAGTGGAAAATAAGAAGGTATGCTCTATGATATCTATTGGTATGCCATTGAAAAGAAGTCAGTCTACCAACAGGGTTTGCACAGTCTATCAAGGAACCCCGCAGTCTGTCTCATGGCCTGTCTAGAATTCACAATTTATGACATAGGACAGCCACATTATGAAATGAAAGCCGCATGGTGACACTCATCTCGTTAAAACGTGGAATTCAGCTGTGCAACACTGTCAACATGAGGAGGTATCTCCTGCTCTCATCCCAGCGTGCACGGAGGAGGTGAGTGTCCCTCTGCAGTAGCCTGGGGAGATGGAGACTCCCCCATGTGCTGCTCTCCAAACAGCAACACTGGCGCGGGGCATGTGTTCCTGAAATTGGGGAAAATTGGGCTGGGCGCTATGCGATGCCCCGTTCATTAGGAGAATCTCCCACTGTAACGGAGGTTGTCTCCGTTACCTACGATTTGATGCATTTGCACTTTTAGCTAATTTGCACAGTAATAATTGCAGCGATTTCAGAATTAGATGTATTTATTGACAACTGTAATATGGAGTATGGGATGGCAACAATAATGATGATTGCAACGGTTGCAGGCTGTGTTGGGCTCTCGGCGGGGTCGGCCAGCTCCGCCTGCAGAGGGGAACGACATTAGTAAGCGAGGGAGTGCTCCCGTCTTAAACGGACGGTAGTTTATGGCGCTGCATGTAGGAACACTAGGAAAACATTGTGATGATCCATATGAAAAGTGAACAGGGGGATTTAATAGTTTGGGCGCTACAATATTTGTTAGAGATGAAAGTATTGTTTGCTTACCTCTGATCTCGTCCTCTAGCTCCTGTGGTGTTCGGGCAAAAGAATCCCGGGGGAGTCTGATCGCCGCCTAAATGGTTCCGGAGCAATCCACTACGGGGAATGTTAGTGGGGGGAAGTAGAGAAGTGGACAGGGGGGTAAAAACTGGTGTACATTTTGTGCAGAGGCACACTGTTGTGTAAATGGAATGGGGAGAGGGAATGTACTTACCTGTTTGAACTATTTGTCTGTAACTTTATGTAGTATGGAACTGCAAAATGTTTGTATGAGAGTTCTCCCCCTGTAATGGAGGGCGTCCAGCTGATTGCCTGCCGGCACCTATAAAAGGAGCCCGGTTTTTCATTTTGAGAGAGTTGGTCAATGGTGAAGGGCTGTTGCACGTTGTTGTCGCCGGTTTCCACCATAATTAAATGCCACCTTGGGCTGCATGGATTTTGGTCTCTTGCCTCTTCACTGAATCCTCCAACAGCCATATTGGCCATCCAACAAGTGGTGTCAGAAGTGGGATGCCTACGGAAGTGAGGAGGCGCTGATGATGACCAGAGGTGGCAGAGGCAGAGGAGGACATCACAATGGTGAGGAAGCGGACAGTGCAGGGGCAGCGGGCCAGTCATCAGGACAGGAGGGTCCAGATGCTAAGTTGGAGAAGCTGACTGGGCTGGTTGAATCTCTCATACGTACTCAGACTGTCAGAGATGAGCAGGCGGAGAAGGAGGCCGCTCGTCAGGAGCAAAGATGGCAGGCCGTTCAACATCAGGTCCGACAAATTCAATCACAAGTGACCCAGTGTATGGGAGAGGACCAGGGAGAGGACCTGGGGCAACGGGAGCAGGAAGAGGACCAGGACGAGGATGACGCCAGCCAGAGTACCAGAAGACCATCTAGATCCCGGTGGGAACCACTAGCCCGCAGAGAGCCTAAGTTGCTTCCCCTGTCTCCTGAGGACGACATAGAACACTTCCTGACCACATTTGAAAGGATGGCCAAGGTTTTCCGCTGGGACAAAGAGGAGTGGACAGTACGTCTGGTTCCACTACTAACAGGCAAGGCAAGAAGTGCCGATGTAGCGATGAACCTGGCTGATGCAGAAGAGTATGACAGGGTAAAAGAAGCCATTCTAGACAAGTATGAGGACCACCTTAGTCGACCACCAGTAGGAGCACCACCTTCAGCAGGGACAGACAGTCCACAGCAAAGAGTAAGCCCATTGGGGGAGAAGGGGGTTATGGTCTAGCCCAGGGTAAAGGTTTCTCTGAGAGTAGGCAGTTCATGCCCAGTAGACCCCAATATGACAGTGAGCCTTCCACCAGGCCCAACAATCAAGATGTGAGGTGTTACTACTGTGGTGAGTTAGGACACACAAAGCCCTTTTGTCCAGCCAGACAGAGCAAAACAGCCTACTTATGTTCTGTCCCGAGGCCCAATAGGACAGGACCTATAGTGCAGGAGGTAGGCCAGGTTGTATGTGCACTAGTGAATGGTCAGCGTGAGGACGCCCTGGTGGACACAGGCAGTTCTCAGTCCATGATTTTGTCCAGTTTAGTCCCTAGGGAGCAATGGAGTGGGGACATGGATAGAGTATCCTGTATTCATGGCGATGAAAAAGTCTACCCCACTGCTGAAGTATATTTAATATACTTATATATATACCAGACCTTTCTCCTCCCAGTGGTTTTAGCTCCCAGTCTACCATACTCAGTGATTCTAGGCCAGGATGTTCCTACTTTATTAGACCTCTTACCACAGCCCCCTTACCCAGCAAAATCATGTAACATGGTAATCACCAGGGCTCAGAGTGCAGTGGAGGCTTTTAGGGAGCTACCCTTTGATGGGGTTGAGTTGGAGTCAGGCCCGGGGAAGCAGGCTAGGCCCAGGACCCAGAGACGTAGGGACAAGTTTTTGGGTACTGTCAGAGCCGCAGGTGAGGAGCTTCCCAAACCCACCCATCCCGTAGACCTGGACATCCCTGCAGATGTAGGTGAGCATCAGAGAAGGGATCCTACTTTACAGTCGTGGTTCGACAAGGTGTCAGAGGTTGATGGGGTTAGTCAGGGCGGCGCAAGTAACCTAGAGAAGGCAGCATATATCCTGAAAGGGGGTATCCTATATCAGCGCAAGGGCAGGGAGGAGGCTTTAGCATTGCCAGAGCCCCTCAGATACACAGTCATGGAACTTGGTCACGCAGTGCCTTGGGCGGGTCACTTAGCATTGGAGAAGACCCTTGCTAGGATTAGCAGTCGGTTTGCATGGCCAGGCAAGTACACACTAGTGGCACAGTTTTGCAGTACATGTGAGAAGTGTCAGCTCTCCTCGGAGAGAGGGGTGTCTCAGGCGCACTTACAGCCTTTGCCGATTATAGGAACACCGTTTGAGAGGATAGGCATGGATGTAGTAGGGCCCTTACCTAGAAGTTCCTCAGGAAACCGGTACATCCTCGTAATCTGTGACTATGCTACACGCTACCCAGAAGCCTTCCCCCTGAGGACAGTCAAGGCCAGGCAGGTTGCCAACTGCCTTTTACAACTGTTCTCCCGAAGTAGGAGTAGCCAGAGAGGTCTTGACAGACTGCGGAACAAACTTCTTGTCCAAGTCTCTGCAGCATGTTTATCAGTTGTTAGGAGTGAAGGGAATTAAGACCACCCCGTACCACCCCAGACAGATGGGTTGGTGGAACGAATCAACCGCACCATGAAGAACATGCTGCGCAAGTTTGTCTCCCAGACGGGCTCGGATTGGGATCGATGGCTGCCCTACCTCCTTTTCGCCTACCGGGAGGTCCCACAAGCCTCCACCGGGTTTTCACCCTTTGAACTCCTCTATGGCCGCCAGGTGAGAGGACCACTGGACCTGCTCAAGGAGTATTGGGAGGGCCCAAAAGCATCGGGAGACAATGTGGTGGCGTATGTGGTGAAGATGAGGGAGAAATTGGAGGAGATGACCATGCTGGCGCAGGAAAACATGAGAATGGCTCAGAGGAACCAGAGGGTGTGGTATGACCGTAAAGCCAGGGAAAGAGTCTTCCAGTCAGGGCAGCAAGTGTTGCTGTTACTGCCTACTAGTGACAGTAAATTGCTTACCAAATGGCATGGCCCGTATGAAGTCACAAGAAGGACTGGTAAGGTGACTTATGAACTGTACATGCCTGACAGAGGGAAGAAACACCAGTCATTTCATGTTAATTTTAAAAGAGTTCCTGTCCCCTCCAGAGCAAGTGCTGCAACAGCTGTTCGTGCAAGCAGTGGATGAGGAGGAAGAGTCCCCAGAGCAGTTCTTCCCCACTCAAGCGACGGGGCCCTGTCTGGTCGACCTGACCAAACTGTCACCTTGGCAACAGGCTGACCTGAAGCCTCTCCTGGGCCCTGAGCTGTTCCGAGAGAAACCTGGCTTCACCACTCTAACCCAGCATAACATCTACCTGAAGGAGAAAACTCCGGTTCGCCAGAAGAGCTACAGAATTCCAGAGAGGCTGCTACCAATGCTGAAACAGGAACCGCAGGTGATGTTGGAGATGGGTGTTGTTGAGCCTACGAGTAGCGAATGGTGCAGTCCGGTTGTGATAGTGCCAAAAAAGGATGGGTCTCTGAGGTTCTGCATTGACTTCAGACACATCAACGCAGTATCAACATGGGACCCATACCCGATGCCACGGATTGATGACCTCTTGGAAAGAGTGGGTAGGTCGAAGTTCATATCTACACTAGATTTGAGCAAAGGATATTGGCAAGTGCCATTGGCTCAGGAGGCCAAGGAGCTGACAGCCTTTAAGACTCCATTTGGAATGTATGCGTTCACAGTGATGCCGTTTGGTCTGCAGGGGGCGCCAGCAACTTTTCAGAGACTCATGGATCAAGTGCTCAGGGGGGCCTCAGAGTTCTCGGCAGCGTATCTGGATGATGTGGTGGTGTTTAGCCAGTCCTGGGAGGACCATGTGACTCACCTTGGGAAGGTGGAGGCCATCCACTCCTACCCGGTGCCCACTACCAAGAAGAGGGTGAGGTCCTTTGTGGGACTAGTGGGGTGGTATAGGAAGTTCATTCCCCAGTTTTCAGAGCGATCTGCTGTCCTTACTGACCTCACCAAGGATTCTGCCCCGCGCAGGGTGCGTTGGACAGAGGACTGTGACAAGGCTTTCAGGGACCTCAAGATGGCCATCTGCGCGGAGTCGGTTCTCCACAGTCCTGACTTCTCAAAACCGTTTACTCTGCAGACTGATGCTTCGGGTGTGGGCTTTGGGGCTGTTCTTTTGCAGGAGGTGGACGGAGAACTCAGGCCGGTGGTTTTCCTCAGCCGTAAGCTGCTTGACAGGGAGACTAGGTATTCTACGGTGGAGAAGGAGTGTCTGGCGATGAAATGGGCGGTGGAGTCTCTGAGGTACTACCTGCTTGGCAGACGCTTCGTTCTGGTGACGGATCACCGGGCACTCCAGTGGCTTCATCGCATGAGAGACGCAAATATGCCCATCGCTGGATGGTACCTCTCCCTGCAGCCATACTCCTTCACCGTTCAGTACAGAGCTGGGAAGTCGAATGTGGTGGCGGAATGCCTGTCTCTGATCCCGGAGGAGGACGTGTGAGGTACTGCTCTAGGGCGCTTGTTGCGTCTGGGGGAGAGGGAGGAGGAAATGTAACGGAGGTTGTCTCCGTTACCTACGATTTGATGCATTTGCACTTTTAGCTAATTTGCACAGTAATAATTGCAGCGATTTCAGAATTAGATGTATTTATTGACAACTGTAATATGGAGTATGGGATGGCAACAATAATGATGATTGCAACGGTTGCAGGCTGTGTTGGGCTCTCGGCGGGGTCGGCCAGCTCCGCCTGCAGAGGGGAACGACATTAGTAAGCGAGGGAGCGCTCCCGTCTTAAACGGACGGTAGTTTATGGCGCTGCATGTAGGAACACTAGGAAAACATTGTGATGATCCATATGAAAAGTGAACAGGGGGATTTAATAGTTTGGGCGCTACAATATTTGTTAGATATGAAAGTATTGTTTGCTTACCTCTGATCTCGTCCTCTAGCTCCTGTGGTGTTCGGGCAAAAGAATCCCGGGGGAGTCTGATCGCCGCCTAAATGGTTCCGTAGCAATCCACTACGGGGAATGTTAGTGGGGGGAAGTAGAGAAGTGGACAGGGGGGTAAAAACTGGTGTACATTTTGTGCAGAGGCACACGGTTGTGTAAATGGAATGGGGAGAGGGAATGTACTTACCTGTTTTAACTATTTGTCTGTAACTTTATGTAGTATGGAATTGTAAAATGTTTGTATGAGAGTTCTCCCCCTGTAATGGAGGGCGTCCAGCTGATTGCCTGCCGGCACCTATAAAAGGAGCCCGGTTTTTCATTTTGAGAGAGTTGGTCAATGGTGAAGGGCTGTTGCCCGTTGTTGTCGTCGGTTTCCACCATAATTAAATGCCACCTTGGGCTGCATGGATTTTGGTCTCTTGCCTCTTCACTGAATCCTCCAACCGCCATATTGGCCATCCAACACCCACGGATATTTTACAGACTGTGTGGTACTCAAAGACACCTACATCATATAACACAGTATAGCTACGGGATCAGGCGTTCATGTTTATGAGAGCTTTGTCGATGAATAGAATTGTGCTCTAATCTCTACCAGCTGTCCAATACACCACTACAAGCAACTCTACCTTCCTGGCCTGCTTTTCTTGTTTCTCAATCACAGACTGATCACATGCTGGGAGTTAGACGCTAATTCTATTCACGTTTTCTTCATGCCCCCCAGAATTTACAGGAAGGCACACTAATCTCTATTTGAACAGAAGCAGACAGCGTACCTTCATCGTTCCCTGTTCCTTGTTTTGCTTCTGTCAGTAAAAGCTCCGGCAAGCATCACCTTCCATATCTGGCACTCTACCCAGCCTTATTTTCATAACACGAGGAAACTGATGAAAGAGCTAATGCAGATAGTTATATCGAGCTTATGTAAACCTAAAGGAGATGAGTTCCAGAGATCTGAGGGCAGCTGACAGGAGAGTTACTGCTTGAGCCCGATGTGCCAGGTGGCTGTTGTCATGTAGCAATAACATCAAGGATGTTTTTTTATAGTGCGGGATGAGATATTGCTTTTCAGCAGCCAGAAGGCAGAATAATGCCCTCCTCATGGCGACACTGCTTGTAGTGTAGGCTACTTAGACAAGCATTCAGAGATAGTGTGTCTCAGACTGGACAGCAATTTAGAGCTTGTCACTGTTGCCTTAGAATGATTGCGTTGGAAATGTATTTATAATGTTGAAATAAGATGCTAGGCTGGTGCTCTACCCCTTATGAAACTAAATATATTGTGATACGAAAATATAATGTAATATCAAACAATACATTTCCATATATAGGAAACTAGTGGTTGTATTTTCCAATATACTGCAATATGAAAAGCGGCAATTCCTTATGTAGTATTCAATATATTATGTGTATCATACGGGTAGATTAAATCAAGCATTCTGATTGGTTGAGAGCGAGTCTCGGGGTGTACTGTATATAGCATAAAGTCGGCTGTCAGCATTCCAAATATAACAGACTTTTAATTCAATCTCTCGGACTGTGTGTTAGTTTATCAAATTTGTAATGATTTCCTTCCTACACAAAGTTACCATGTAGATTCCGAATATGTGATCTGTTTATCAAAATAAAGCCTGTTTGAAAATGTGTCAAGATGTTTTCGGACTGCCCCGGCAGGTTCTGTAGCTAAAATCACTTAAAGAGACACGCCCTTTGTTTATGTCTGTTGCATAGCAACAGCCACACCAGGGACTATTTTCTCTAAAGTTACTGAAATGCGATTCAAAACGTTGTTAAAACGATTTTGTGCTGAAAGGCAGTCATTGTCTTTGTTTACTATTTATACTTTCGCTGGCAACCCGTATTATAAAAGCAATAAGGTACTCGAAGCAGTACTTTGTTGTGAATAATGTACAGTTCAAGGGTTTGCTTACAACGCCCTTGAATTGTACATTATTCACAACAAAGTAATCCTCTCGTACCTTATTGCTTAAATGTATCATATATTAGTCTGTATATTTCCTCCATATATATTTTACATACTATAATATATTCACAGTTAATATATAGGGGGATATATGTTCTTTGCATAAGGGACATGGCCATTGCCTGGATACAACGGGGCCTGGGTGAGTGTCAAAGACAACAGTTGCTTTGAGCAACCTGTGTTAATATTACCTTGAAAGCTACAGTATAGTTTAATTTATGGTCGAGCGATGCGTTTTCCACATGGCTGCATGCCACTGGTTATGCAAATAGATTCATTTACATTACATGAGGAAATGAGGAACTGTTCTACTCCCCCAAGCTCATCAGAGCAAGTTGAGGTGGACTGTACCTGTCAGACCACTGCTGAGTCTGTCGGATCTACCGTGTGTGTGTGTGTGTGTGTGTGTGTGTGTGTGTGTGTGTGTGTGTGTGTGTGTGTGTGTGTGTGTGTGGAAAGAGGGAGGAAGAGAAGGAACCCTGAAAGTGAGTGAGAGAGTGAGAATGGGAGAAAACAAACAAACATTAGATGACAGAATGATGTGGATTGCAGAGATGTAACAATAATGTATCTTCAAAAGAGGAACGTCTTGAGTGAGTACAGTACAGTAGCATCTGTGTGGAAAAACAATCAATCCCGATGAAGGGAAGAGAGAGAGAGACAGACAGAGGGAGACAGAAAGGGGGGGTGGGGGAGGGAGAGAGGGTGGGGAAGAGGGAGAGAGGGGGGGTGAGAGGGAAGGAAAGTGGAGGAGAGAAAGAGGGAGGGAGGGAGAAACGGAGGGAAAAGGACAGGAGGGAAGGTTCAGAGTGAGGCCTGTAGAACAGTTCAGCAGAGATGTTCAGCCCATTAAAGTCTTTGTCTCTGACTAAAGACAGACAGTTTGTTGTGTATTCAAAACTTTATTGATTAATTTCACTCTTGGGTACATGATTACAAAATGTAGACACGTACAGTGGTAAACCAGATTGAACCGAACCACAGGATCAATAAGCTGATTTGTCTATCTGATCTCCTCTCCTCATCTCTCCTCACAATTTTCGAGTGGGGATAGAAAGGCCCTGGGTATGCACCCCCACCCCCACTGACCCCCCCCAGCTCCTGAGAGTACTTCCCTGGAGTCCCTCTGCCATTGTCTACCTGCTGAGCTTGTGTCAGACTGTTATCTATCAGAATTAGAATAGGAGGCCGGTGGTGCCCTACTCTTATCTTCTGGGGTTAGGTCTTGTCCTGAGGTGATGATCAATCATCATTCACATGGGCTCACCTTTGTGTTCTCAGACACAGAATAACCGGCCAATTTGTGAGAGTCTTCCTGACCCTTGAGTACTGTAGCAAACAAGCCTTTTTTCCCAATTATTCTGCGTGCAGAATAGGGTTTAGAGGGCTAGAGGGTTTCTCTAGGGTTTAGAGGGCCCTAAGCAGGAATCGATTTGCAGGGGGTCCCCAACACCCCCATAGGCTTGTGGGGGTGCCCAGGGACATGCCTGAAGAAAATGTTGTGGTTAATGATCCTGATATGAAAGAAAATATTGAATAACAACTAGAGAGAGAGAGAGAGAGGCCCACTTTGCGGCCTTCAGGGCCCCATGCGTAGGGCGTGGTCTGTGTGTAGGTATAACTGGCGCTGCTCTCCTGGAAGTTCTGCTCTTCTTGTTCTGCACCGCATCAGCTGCTTCTCAAAACATATTTCACTTCAAAATAAAGTGATGTCATAGCAACTGGAAAAACACATCCTTCTTTGACTCTTATTGCAATAATCTCACCGGTAGCAAAGATCAGTGGTCTTTTCTTTGTCAGATACGACAGCTGCGTAACGTGAGCATTGACTGTGCCTTTAAGTATGAAGCAGGTTATTTTGAACCGGCTTCTCTTCCCATTTATTCATCTTGAACTAACAGGAGGGAAGTTCCTCCCCTCCTCCTATCCACTCCCCAGAGACACCTTTAGCCTCGCGTTCACTATCACCAGCAGCCTCTGTAAATAGGACATCACTTCTATTTATTTTCACCCAGTTTAGTGGCCACCGTTGGCTTCGCCTTGGAAACCCTCTCAAGTCCAATTTCTGCTGCCTGTCACCATGGTGATGCAGAGTCTCCAGCCCATGCTCTTCAGGGGGAGCGGAGAGTGGAGGGATTCTTAAGAGCTCGCATGCGCCATACTAATTCCCAGTCTCGCAGGGATGAAATGGTATTCTGGGATAGAGGACAGGCTATGTTGAAGACACATCAGAACTGTGCAAAAGAAGAGGCGTCTCGGTGTGAAATTCATGTGAGATTCACACTCAGTTGCTCTTACTTATTATGGTTATTTTTGGTACTGTAAGTGAAATAACTGCATTATGGAGTGTGACGATCAGATGCAGTCTCACACACAGCAAATGGCTCTCTAACCACAGATCTGAGAAAACGCTCCACACTGCTGGGTTGATCTCTCCAGGTGGAGCCATGAGAAAGTGACTAATCTCAAATTGGTTTGGGGGATGTTCAGTGAAACTGACATGATTGCAGACAGGTTGTTAAATACCACTCCAGAGACACTAATGCTAATCTAATTTCCCCTCTGGCTTGTGATGGGAGACTGCTTCCTGCCTAAACCAGTGTGTACCCTCAAGCAGGGGCCTGTCGATCAGAGAACGTTATTTAAAAGGTTTTTTAAAAAGACAGTCATGCTCACAGTAAGTTAGGTGTGGGTGGGTAGGGGGCTTACGAGATGTGTAATGCTTTCATTACAGCTTCTATGCCTCTATAGATTATTCAAAATTTTTATTTTTATTTAAATTTCACAATGTGAAATCCCACCCCTGTTTCTGAGAGGTAGATAACAGGAAAATGAACTGAAGTGGTGATTTAATTTTGGCTCTCTACTCAGAAAATTAACATTCTGTAGCTACTGTGACAGAAAGTGTATTTCTTTCAACAAACGTTCTCCAGATCCTTAATGCAAATTATATTATGAGGTTATTTTGCTGGAGGTATGTATATCCTTCCATGGCACCCTCTCCGGAGAATAAAGAAATAGGTCATCTTTTTTTCCGTCTGCAAAACCCAGATTAAAGCCCTAGCACAGACTCACATAATATGAAAGGCAAACATTGGCAGTTTAATTTGCTTCTCTGCCATTGCCATATTTAAAGTCATATACAGTACCAGTGCATGCGTGTCACATCTACTGTAGCCTATAGATACAGCAGCATTTGCAAGTCTTTGATGGTGAGTATAAAACAGGATTCATGAGCTGAATTTAAATCTCCTTGCATTTGTACCGTATGTCTTGAAATGGCACTCTGTCCTCTTCAAAGTAATAGAGTTGTTCCTGACTCAAATAAATCTTGGTCAGTTCAGCTGACAGTTGTCTGTTTTTTTTACAGTATGCTTACAGTAACTGCACCAACTGTAACTTCACTGGCTGTCTAACCGACTGGCTTGTCTGGCAGGTTTCCCTGCGCCGCTCGTCGATAATCGTCACCTTAGAAACATAGCTACTGTGAAGTACAGCCATTTACAGTAAATCAAACGGATGCAGAAAAATCGATTCATGCTTTTATTTCAAGCCGACTCGATTACTGTAATGCATTCTTCACTGGCCTCCCCCCCAAAAAGACTTCAGCTCATTCAAAACTTTGCAGCCCAGCTATTATCTTATTATCTATTTATTATCTATATTTTCACTTGGGTCTGTTTGTTCAATCGTTTGTTCGTCACAAAGCAGGATTATAAATATAAAAACATTTTGAATAGTATGGTTAAAATGGTAGATAAATAATAAAATAAAACAGGACAGATCATATATGGTAAAAAAGAAAATAGAAAGTAAGAAACAGTAAAAAAATAAAAAAAAATAAAAAAAAAAGAGTATAAAATGAGTTAGTATATATATATATATATTATTTATTTATTTATTAAAACAGGTACAACTACAAGATAAAAGCAAGATTACAAAGTTATGTCTTAAGATCTCGTTTAAAAGTTCCCACAGTTTCAGCCATTCTTAGGTTTTCTGGCAGGGTATTCCAAAGGTTACTTATGATCATATACAATGGTTCAGATCAAAAAGTTGACAAAACATGCACTTTTGAGAAAGTCTGATAATTGCTCTACCACTGTGCCCACCCACATCCATTGTATGACCAAAACAGTGGTAGAGCAATTATCAGACTTTCTCGCCAACTTCTTTAACAAGAAAGTTAACGATATCAGAATCAGATCCTCTTTCCACCCTCCCCCGGTCAACGCTCCATGCACCAACCTCACCTCCCCACCCCTCCCCTCTAACATTAATTTTCTTTTATATGTACTACTTTTTTGTACAAATGGGTGATTATAAATCATTATGTGCTGATATTACCTGTGGTGTACAACAGGGGTCAGTGTTGGGTATCATTTTATTTATCTTGTATATAAACGATATATGTAAGGTATCAACAATATTGTCATTTGTTTTATTTGCAGATGACACTAACATTTTATGTTCTGGGGAAAATCTGCAGCAGCTTTTGGAGGTTGTCACAAGAGAAATGTGTAATTTAAAATTATGGTTTGATATAAACTAAACTATAAACTGTCATTAAATCTGAACAAGACTAAATTTGTTATTTGGAAACTGTAAAATAAAAACACAAGTGCAAAAAATTAAGATAGATAATGTTAATATTGAACAGGTGTATGAAAACAAATTTCTGGGTGTGATACTGGACCACAAAATGTGCTGGAAACCCCATATAAACCATGTCAGAACAAAACTGGCGAGGAGCATTGCAGTGCTGGGGAAAACAAGATACTTACTGGATCATAAATCATTGTACATATTACTGTATATTGCTCACTTGTACTAACATATATGAATTACTGTGTGGAGATTTGGGGCAACACTTACAAAAGCAACTTAAAATCATGCCAGAATGCCAAAACGAGGAATCAGAATTAACAATAAGGTACAGTAGGATATCTGGAGCACACAAACACAGTCGCATGTAATGAAGTTTATGGACCTGGTAGAATTTAAGACTGTTCAAATCATGTATAGAGCCAGAAACAATTCACTCCTGGGCAATATACAGAAAATATTCTGTGACAGAGAAGGGGGATATGATTTAAGAGGGGAGTTTAATTTCAAGAAACATTGTGTTCGCTCGCCAATAAAGAGTATGTGTATTTCAGTTTGTGGTGTGAACTTGTGGAATAATCTGGGCGTGGAGTTTAAACAAAGTACTAATATAAATCACTTTAAAAATATATACAAAAACTATATTTTTAAGAAGTATATGGATGAGGAAGGGTTGTGTTAAAGGCCTCAGGGCTCACTATTGTTATTAGTATTTTCTTTAGACAGTGGATATTTATTACATATTTGAGTTAATAGAGGAGTGAGAAAGGGGTAGGAACCTAAGAGTGTATACTTCTTCCTACTCCTTTTCGAACACTGTTATTGTTTTTTGTTTATTTTAATCAGTTTTTATGTTCGAAATAAACTTTCATTCATTCATACTTTGAACATGCCAATTACAATGCTGTTTTTAGGTGTATTCACCTTGAACTAAAAATAAAACTGACAAACAAATCAGTATTTTTTCAGACCGACTACCACCAGCCTGACTCTGAACATCATCTAAATTACATGGATGGAAATGGAGATTATTCATATAGTGAAAGCTGGTTTACACAATTAAACAAATGGCACTAACTCAATTGACAGGGACTCTGGAGGAGTTTACCTTCGACTACACCAACGTTAGCTGCGCTGCTGTCGTCATTCCGGAGCGCATGTTTTTGCTTATTTTGTAGTATTTCCCCCCTTTGATGATATAGGTTTTTGCAAGCATTGCAAGTGGCTGTGTTGTCATCTTGTCGCGTGAAATGTAACCACACTTTTGAACGTTTATGCCTAGACGACATGTTGCTGGCTTCTTCTACCGCGGTCTAATAAAACAAAACAAGGCAGCATGCGTGCAATGACGGGAATCGATAGCGGAATCGTTAAGGATTTTGGCTCACGATTCCAAGGAATCGATTCACTGGGAACCGGTTCTCAACAAGAACCGGTTTTTGATTCCCATACCTACTCATCAACGCATCTCTTGTATCAGGATGCTTTCCCTCCGCTTTCAAGACTGCCAGAGTCACCCCCCTCCTAAAGAAACCATCTCTCGACCCCTCTGATGTCAAAAACTACAGACCGGTTTCCCTTTTATCCTTTCTATCCAAAACACTTGAACGTGCTATCTTTAACCAACTGTCTTCGTACCTTCAGCAGAACGTCCTCCTAGACCCCCACAAGTCTGGGTTCAAGGCTGGCCACTCGACAGAGACTGCATTTGATACGGTAGACCACCAGATCCTCCTCTCCACCCTCGAGGAGAAAGGCGTCGCTGGCTCTGCACGCTCCCTGTTTGCATCCTACCTGACGGGCCGCTCCTACCAGGTGACATGGAGAGGGTCGATGATGAAACCGCGTAGTCTGACTACAGGGGTTCCACAAGGGTCTGTCCTGGGTCCTCTCTTGTTTTCTTCCTACACTACATCTCTGGGCTCTGTCATTCGCTCGCATGGCTTCTCCTATCACTGCTATGCCGATGACACCCAACTAGTCCTGTCATTTCCCCCTTCTGATACACAAGTGGAGACACGCATAGCTGGGTGCTTGGCTGACATCTCAGAGTGGATAACGACACATCACCTCAAGCTCAATCTGGACAAAACTGAGCTGCTTTTCCTCCCGGGGAATGGCTGCCTGCACCTGGGACCTGGCCATCAACATTAAAGACACAGTGGTGACCCCGACTCGGACTGCGAGGAATCTGGGTGTGACCCTGGATGACCAACTGTCATTCTCCACACATATCTCATCCGTCACGCTCCTGCAGATTCATGCTCTACAACATCAGGAGGATTCACCCTTTCCTCACTGATGAAACGGCACAGGTGCTCGTCCAGGCTCTGGTCATCTCCCGCCTGGACTACTGCAACTCCCTCCTTGCTGGGGCCCCGGCGTCAGCCATTAAACCCCTTGAACTTGTCCAGAAAGCTGCTGCTCGCCTGGTGTTCAACCACCCAAAGTTCTTCCACACAACTTCTCTTCTCCATTCCCTACACTGACTCCCTGTAGCGGCTCGCATCCAGTTTAAAACTCTGGCGCTAGCCTACAGGGCAATGAAAGGAACAGCCCTCTCCTACCTCCAGGCCATGGTCAAACCCTACACCCCCTCCCAACCCCTACGCTCTGCTACCTCAGGGCGACTGGTTGCCCCGTCACTCCGAGGCCCCTGCGGTCGATCGACACGGTCACGGCTCTTCTCTGTCCTGGCCCCGCAGTGGTGGAACGAACTGCCCACTGATGTCAGGACAGCAGAGTCGCTGCCCATCTTTCGTCACAGGCTCAAAACTCATCTCTTCAAGAAGTTCTACAACAATCCTCCCTCCTAAGCACCTACTGTATTGTATTTTAGATTGTTATTCTTGCACTTTGCCTTCAGCACTAGATTATGCTCTTAGTCACTTGTTTTAGAAAGAAGATGCACTTGTGAGTTATGGCAAGTAGTGGTACATTGGCTTTTCCTACGTTAAATGCAATTATTATTAGTCGCTTTGGATAAAAGTGTCTGCTAAATGACTGTAATGTAATGTACAGTAAGCTGACGCTTGACTCCTTAACTGACAAGCCATATCCTGTCAGAACTCCAATTTAGCCTTCATTCACTCTGTTGTGGTTTGCTGTCTTGAACTGGGTGCTTTCTACCATATTATGATGGGCTCCAAGCAGCACACAAATTGATGGTTATGTCATTTATCCTCTACCCTCGGGCCTCGCCCATTGCTTTTCCATAGACCAGTGATTCAATGGGTTATCTGCTTAGAAATACAGCACCAATACTCTGTCTGGGTTGAGAACACCTGCATATTACCCCGTTTTGTTAGATTGGGGAGCAGATATAATTCATTAAGTTTGTGTGTGTGAATATTTCTAAAGTAGACATACAGCACAGAATGGGGGGGGATGCTATAGCCTACTGTAGCTATATATACTGTCGGGGAATCATGCTTCAGAATATAACCAGGGGCAAAGCCCCGCAGGGCGGAAGGTAATGTTTTCGCCCGTCTGTCTGTGTGTGTGTGTAGGCGGAAGGATTAAACAAAAACTACCGGCCCTGATATGCATGAAACTCGGTGGAGGGGTGCAGCATGAGCCAAGGAATTCACCATTATATTTTGACCATGATTCATTCATAGGTACCTAACCTACAGTACCCATATTACTGTAACTTCAGTGTATTGGGGGATTTAGGTTTCAGGTTCTTGGCGCCACTTGCAATACCGAGCTTGGCCACTACGCCAAAAACTGTCTTTTCCTGGCCATGGAAAATTGCTTCATGCGCCACTGAGCAACTTTCATTGGATTGAATGGGCCGCTGTCTTTGCATATCCACTTCTAATACATCCATGATCCAGCCATCAGTTATTCTCGCGTCAACAGGCTGGTGTCTATTTACTTTTTCAGCTCGAAGGTAGAACGCTAGAGCCCGCCTACCATAATTTTTCTGTCCGGCGGATGGAAGATGATGCTGCAGCAGTTATTATTTAAATCAGTAATATTTCAATTTCACCTTGCGCCTGACGAGACTATGGCTGCAGTGTAGAGAGCGACAAACAAGCTGCTATAGCCATTGCTGATTATGGTGTTTTGTGCGCACAATACCACTTAGTGCGTTGTTATCAACTTGTTTGCTAACAAAGGCTAGAGCTAGTTAGCTGTTGATAACGAGATCAGCTGTTGCAACTGGAACGCTCACCTCGGGAGTGACCATTGCCAGTTCCCACTCGCACCTCCCGAGACAAATGGAATGCACCAAAACGTTATATTTCTCATTCGTGTGGATAGTTGAAGCGATGCATTCTGTAGGCTACCTCAATAGAGTCCGCTAAATTACCATGTTTAATGCTTTATGTATACTATCTGTTAGTGTGAAGTGATGATTTCTGTACAGTTCTGTCCGCCGATGAACATTTTCCATTAGACCGCGTTTCTGTATGCTGGTTTGAAATCCTCCTGGTTGGGTAACTAATGTGGCTAACTGGCTAGGTAGCTGACTTAGCTAGCTAGTTCACCTAACCGAACCTAGTGTAGCCAGTTAGCTTCTGTGGTCAGAGGGAAGAACACCGAGCCTGACCGAGCTCCCGTCCCTATACCACCAGCTAGCTAAACGTTACATTTTAAAAAGCTATTTATTTACTCGTACTGCAGATGTACTTGGGGTGTGGATGGGACATTGTCACGAAGCTAGCAACGATTTGCCGATCGGCTAATTCCATTTGTGTTGGCCTGGGGATGGCTCATCAGCTAGCCAACTTCTGTGGCAGAAAAGTGTGACGTCTGTGAAATGCAACTGCTTGTCTATGGCCAATGGTCATAACATTTCAGCTAACCCATTCGAGTTGTAAAATAGATATAATACACAATCTGTTGAGATAACAAAACAATATATTAATTAAGAGACGCTATACATTTCAAAACAGTATTCATTCCAATAAATACTGTCTCCAGTTCATGCTGGATGATCTCAAATGTAGGCTACAACTGGACTCTGCTAGATGTTTTCCAGACGCGCAAAAATAACTAATCACTCCTTGCAGACCAGGCTGAGCCTTCATACACTCTCAAACACAAACGTAACTCTTTCCCACCTTCACAGACTATTCACAGAACTGATATATCACCTGAATGTGTCTTGGCCAATCACAATGTGCGGTTGGAACTAGCTGTTGTATAACACTGTAATATGTCTCCTGTAAATGTCATGTCATCTCAGTGGTGTGGGTGTTGTCTGGGTGCTGTTTCATTTGGGTCAAGCCGTCTGTGCATCATCTTATCTGGCAGAGCAAAAACCTGCAGACCCCAGAGTCTCGGTGTGACTGAATGGTTGGTTGGTATCTGTCATCTCTGAGAGGAGTTGAAGAGGCAGAGGGACGATGAGAGGGATCCCAGCCTTCCAATATAGAAGCTAGGAGATTGTCACAGAAAACTGCATAGTCACATTCCCTATCCACATGAGCTTTTCTCTCCCTGCACTAGTAGGAGGCTATCTGCACTAGTAGTAGTAAGCTATCTGCACTAGTAGTAGGACGCTATCTGCACTAGTAGTAGGAGGCTATCTGCACTAGTAGTAGGACGCTATCTGCACTACTAGTAGGAGGCTATCTGCACTAGTAGTAGGACGCTATCTGCACTAGTAGTAGTAGGCTATCTGTACTAGTAGTATGAGGCTATCTGCACTACCTGTAGTAGTAGTAGTAGGCTATCTGCACTAGTAGGAGGCTATCTGCTCTAGTAGTAGAAGGCTACTGTATCTGCACTAGTAGTAGGCTATCTGCACTAGTAGGAGGCTATCTGCTCTAGTAGTAGAAGGCTACTGTATCTGCACTAGTAGGAGGCTATCTGCTCTAGTAGTAGGAGGCTATCTGCACTAGTAGTAGGAGGCTATCTGCACTAGTAGTAGGAGGCTATCTGCTCTAGTAGTAGGAGGCTATCTGCTCTAGTAGTAGGAGGCTATCTGCTCTAGTAGTAGGAGGCTATCTGCTCTAGTAGTAGGAGGCTATCTGCACTATTAGTAGGAGGCTATCTGCTCTAGTAGTAGGAGGCTATCTGCTCTAGTAGTAGGAGGCTATCTGCACTAGTAGTAGGACGCTATCTGCACTAGTAGTAGGAGGCTATCTGCACTACTAGTAGGAGGCTATCTGCACTAGTAGTAGGACGCTATCTGCTCTAGTAGTAGGAGGCTATCTGCTCTAGTAGTAGGAGGCTATCTGCACTAGTAGTAGGACGCTATCTGAGGTATGTTCGAACTCTGGAGAAGTTGAAACATTTTACTGCACTGGATGGTTTCAGAAGGAGTTAGAATTCAGCTCCATTGCCTTACACCCCAATTTAGTTCAAACTCTAACCAATCATGTCGTGCAGTGTGATTTCGGCGTCACATTCAAAGACACTGATTGGCCTGGTTGGAATTCCAACTGAGAAATCATTCTGGATGAGAGCTTTTCCGGACCCTAAATCACATTTAGAAGATTCAGGGGCTGGAGCCAGGTTAAATATTTATTATATTTTAGATCACCTATCAATGACTATGCTAAGCTAAGTAGGATGCAATCTGAGGTATGTTCGAACTCTGGAGAAGTTGAAACATTTTACTGCACTGGATGGTTTCAGAAGGAGTTAGAATTCAGCTCCATTGCCTTACACCCCAATTTGGGGAGCTATTATGGGCTGAAATCTGTGCCACTAGAAATTGAATTTGTATTATTTGTATCTGAATTTGAATTGCACAGTTTGAATTTGAATAGCACAGTTTGAATTTGAATTGCACAGTTTGAATTTGAATTGCACAGTTTGAATTTGAATTGCACAGTTTGAATTTGAATTATTAGTGTAATTCAAATTCAAAACTTGTAATTCAGATTCAAAACTTGTTATTCAGATTCAAAACTTGTTATTCAGATTCAAAACTTGTTATTCAGATTCAAAACTGTAATTCAGATTCAAAACTGTAATTCAGATTCAAACTGTGAAATTCAGATTCAAAACTGTGAAATTCAGATTCAAAACTAAACTACCACCATCCGGGTCCTAGCCGGAGGAAGAGCAATCGATTTACGAACTGTTCATCGCTTCATAGCATCGCGAGCATAGACGTACTGTGCAACGTCATCATGGAGGATGGCGGTGCGGGACTTTCAAGCACGGTAATATAATAAAACCACATATTTACTAGTGTCTTTGCTTATGTAGAGTAAGAGATTGTATAACTGTAGCTGTTAGATTTGGTTAACATGGCACAGCGTATGTGCTGTTTTCGGGCGCAACGTCAGTTAGCAGCGCGAGCATAGTTAGCATAGCCGTACTGTGCTATTACCAGCACGTTCTGGATGGAGCTGCTGTTAGATTTGGTTAACATGGCACAGCGTATGTGCTGTTTTTCTTGATTTTCGGGCGCAACATCATGCATAGTGTAGCGGCCGGCCAGCTATGATCCAGCCGGATATTATGGGGCGTTCCAGGCAATACAACCCGTAACTCGTGTTTTTCCAACCTTCTGCGTGTGAAAGTGACGAGGAACGCGTGGTCAAACCCCGTCAAACTACGCGTTCCTCATCATTTTCATGGGCAGAAGGTCGGAAAAACACGAGTTACGGGTTGCCTGGAACGCACCAGTCTGGGGAGGGACTTCCGGGAAAGGGAAGTGAAGTTGTTGTTGTGTGTTGTTATGGAAACTAGTACGGATGTTATGTTACGAGACTACTATGGCTGCATGATAGCATCTTACACTGAAGAGAGTGATATAAATAAACTTGTTGCCTAAACCATTGGATACGTCTCTGCCTCCGGTTCCTGGAAACGTTACATTGGTGTCAGAAGGGAGGACCCGTGGAGCGTGCCCTTGCGTGAGGGACGTGATGGACCGGCCGCGTGCAGTGAAGCGATTGTATTTAAATGTACATTTGCTGTCAAACACCTGTGTTTTTTACAAGATGGCGTTGTTATATTTTTTGACAGGGAGAAAACACAAGACAGGTCTTGAATTCAGCAAGACAACTTCTTCACTTGATCACAAATCTAAGTGACCCAGAGACTCCCAGGTGTTGTGTATAGTTTAATTGCACACACCCAGATTAACATGTCTAACCATTCACCATGATTCACCATTCAAACATGTTACTCCAGTATTATTGTACCCATTCATGTAAATGTTAACTATTCAGCATTAAATGATGTGATGTGTATTCTTAAAATGATATCATTCCAGCAGACTGGGAGGGAGTCAGGAGAGAGGGAGAGATGGCCAGGAGAGAGGGAGAGATGGCCAGGAGAGAGGGAGAGATGGCCAGGAGAGAGGGAGAGATGGCCAGGAGAGAGGGAGAGATGGCCAGGAGAGAGGGAGAGATGGCCAGGAGAGAGGGAGAGATGGCCAGGAGAGAGGGAGAGATGGTCGGCCGAATGTCCACACGGAAATGACCAGGTCTCTTGCAGTATTTAGTTTCTTTGTCAGCCTGTGACTCATTGTCCCTTACATTAAGTGTCTGCTAGTGAGACAAAACTGTACAAGAGTCAAATACAAACATTCTCATCATCACAGGTCTTTTCCTGCCCTTTTCGGAATGAAGAGAAAGCGCCGGTGCCTCCGAGGGCCTACCAACCACTGCACACCGGCCAAAGAGCTTTCACTGTCATTTTATCTCTTACCCAAGCTTACTGAACGCACTCCCAAAGGAAAAGAAGAAATTTTCCATCTGCAAGCTGGTTTGGGCCGCAGGTCTACAGTGATGACCGAGAACTACACTCATGATGAGGTGAGGCACTGTTCCACATTGACAAGAATTGGTTTTGTCATCTGATCTGGTTAATATACAATGGGTTCAGAAAATATTCAGACTCCCTCAATTTTTTCACATCTTGTTATGTTGCAGCCTTTTGTGAAAAGTGTAGATTGAAATGTAGTGTAGATTGGTGAGATTAAAAACTAATTTAAAAGATTTTAGCAAAAGGCTGCAACATAACAAAAAGTGAAAAAACTGAAGTGGTCTGAATATTTTCTGAACCTATTGTAGTTATCAAACACTGCTCTTCTTTTATCAATGTAATGATATGTTTTATTACTCCCGAAGGTATTTTCAACACTCAAAGATCTATATCCAAAATTGGAAAGTGTGTCTGGGGGCTGGTTGATTTACAAAGCTGCAGGTAGGTAACATAGTGGCTAATACATCATTTTGATCAATAACTGTATAATCATTTGTGTCAATACAAAAATTTGATTGTAATCGGTATTGTTACATTTCAGTAGAATTCAACTATTGCATAACATTTTTTGTTAGGGGGATGGGGTTCGAGAAAACTACATATGGTGTCTCCTGGGGACCATGGATATACAGGGTCACTCTTGAAGACTGCAAGTGCAAGTGGAAAGGGTGTCCTGTACATTGCTCCACTACAGGAGGAGCTAGACACTCAACCACTGCCCCCCGATTCCAAGTCCTTCTCCAATATGCCAAGAGCAATGTGCCAATCCTGTCACACCAGCTACCCATTACAAATTCTTGCGCTGCATCTTGAAACATGTGAGCCTTCAGATACCAATGCACTCACGGTATGTATAGACCCATTTTATGTTGGGAAATTACTTTATTTTACAAAATGACTGCCGCATATTATTAAGCTTGCTACTAGATGGTTAATGGACATTATACATCAGTTAGTTTCGACCGGCACCAACCAAGCGATCTGATTGAACAAGAGGCAGTCCAGGAGTGCTGATATTCAGTACAACATCACTCCCTCTCATGTGATATTGCTTAATGCATTCTACTCACTTGTTGGAAGTAGTAATATTAATTGAGAACATCCTACTCTCTCCTTTACCAGATTAGTGATGATGACCTGGATTCCAGTCACCCCAAGCCAGATATGGAAGACAGACTGACGGTGAACTCAAAACAGAAGGTGAAGTAATTTATATCTTTACTAGCATCAATTGTAGACTGTGTAAGGTGAGCCAAAAGGTGTTTAGCCAAAATTCAAGGGACACAATTACAGTCCATATGTACTGACAGGTGCATACTCTAGATCAGTGGTTCCCAACCTTTTTTCCTACACAAAATTCTCTAAACTCCTTGGTCAATGGCCCCAGACACACACACACACACACACACAGTGGAGCCAGACCATCTGAATACTGTTGTCTTTTTAAACCCCCCCCCCCCCCCCCCCCATTTAATTTATTTTGGCAGCCAACGGAGGATGATGTGGTGACCCTGTCCTCTAACACAGAGGTATGTTATGGTTTGTGTATATTCTTGAGGTATTATTGTTACGTTTCTTGAATAAAGTGCGTGAGACAAAACTGTGAGCTAAACGTGCAACCTGTTTATTAGCCTTCAGCTTCAGCTAAAACATAACCACGTCACACATGCTGTCTACTATTGGTCCGTAGCCTACTACTCAGTCTTGCTATTGGTCAGATCAACCTGACATCTCTGTTATGTATTGTCATACAATAACACCACAATTGTGTCCACCTATCATGTTAAACATTTCAATGGTTTCATTTTCAGACCATGTGCCCAATCTGTGGCCGGACTTTACCTCCAAACGAGTTGGAGGTTCATGCAAGTATTTGCGGAGAGAGGTAATGGAAACTTTAAGCACAATTTCAGAAAAATATATCATTGTAGTGTCTTTGGGATCTCCCTCCAAGCATCTGACCTTCCACCAATGTAGTATCTTTGTTTGAGATCTCCCTCCAAGCATCTGTCCTTCCACCACTGAAGTAATGTATTGATCAGTTGGATTTAATGCTTGGAAATTGACTGAGCTGTTACCATAAGGACTGACTATGGTATATGTCATGGTCACTGGCTTTCAACACTACT
Organism: Borostomias antarcticus; assembly: GCF_949987555.1. NCBI lineage: Eukaryota > Metazoa > Chordata > Actinopteri > Stomiiformes > Stomiidae > Borostomias > Borostomias antarcticus. The sequence continues at coordinate 32,486,986 of NC_140234.1, read as the reverse complement.
CACTGTGTCATTGCAGCGATCAAGACTTCGTTCTTCCAAAGTTCCTTCCTTCACCTCCAAATTCAAATGACAACAAGAGCATCTCTAGGTGTGTATGCTTCAATAGTCTCCTTCAACACCTAATTATCACCTGACTTTTTTTTCTTACTTTTGGGGCAAAGTACCTCTTATTTAGATGAAAAGTCAAGACTGCACACACTTGAATACTCTTTGCATGTGGTTTTATGAAAAGGCTGACGTTTCGGTCACACTGTACCTTTTTGAAGGCATACATTATTTTTGCACTCAAAATACCTCTAATGTCAATGAATCCAGTTACCAGAAGTAACAAGTCTATCACACACATACACACACACACACACACACACACACACACACACACACACACACACACACACACACACACACACACACACAACATGCTTTCAGTTATCCATTTCTCTTTCAGCCTTGATGATATCCTGAAAACCATCTCTGCTGCTGTTAACAAAGAAAAAGATTTTCTCATCATGGTGCCAAGATCCCAGGTGGTAGAGCGAGGCCTAGCTCAATGGAAGCGCCAAAAGAAGTCAGCCCCTACCAACCAGTTAAAGGTCCAGTTCATAGGAGAGGCAGGCATTGACACAGGGGCACTCAGCAAGGAATTCCTCACAGGTAAAATATGACTGAAATTCTGTTTTAAAAATTGCAATAGAAGTGACAGTACTTAAACAAATGGGGTGATTCTTGGTGTTAAGACATGGTTGCAGGCATTGAACGGAGGCTGTTTGAGGGTGACCAGACTGGAAAATGTCCCAAATACTCAGTTTTGGATCTCGATCAACACAACTTCAGGTATGCCATATGTGCCTATAATAAAATTATGTATACAGTGGGACACACATGTCTCAGTTCTCAAATAGGGCTGGACGATATAAAAAAAGAGTATATCTATTTAAAAAAAGATGATCATATTGATCGATAATGATACTTATCGATACTTTTTTTATTTTAAATATATTTTTGGGGTATTAATGCTTAAGGAAGATCACAAGAAAAAAACATTGAATTCAAGCTCTTTGTTCCACCACGTTATAAGAGCACCAATACAGCTACAATGGTTATATAAAATAAAGGGAAATCAAGTGACCTGACATCACAGTACGATCTGATAAATATTAATCTCTTGATCCTTGAACAAATAAGCAAAGTGCAATCAACAAAAGTGAGTGTTACACACCCTAAATATGTTTAGAACTACAAATGAAGTTTCTCCTGTTGATTCTTCTTTTCTTCTTTTTTTGGCCATTGACATAGGCCAGTATTTCTCACAATAACTTCATGATGACAACAAATTATGTCTTTGGTCTGTTCAGTGAAGCTAGTCCTTAACCTTTTTAGTTTGTGTTTTTTCCTTCAGCATATCAATAAGTATTAATGCACTCTTCCTGTTCTAAATATATGACACATGTTGTATCATACTAGGAAGGGAACTAGGAAGGGAACTCGTGCGTTTACATGCATTTTTCGATTGAAGTTTTTATCGAGCTGTTTTTTCTATCGATCAAGTGTCTATCGATAGATATATATCGTTACTGAATTATCGTCCAGCCCTAATCTCAAACATGATATTGTTTACATGTTATTGTGGCAATGATTTTTATGTTTTATTGGCTAAGTGCTTGTAAGTAAATAGCTTGTTATCTTTACTACACAGTATTGACGTAGTCTTCAGGGCAGGACTATATTACTACGACTACTACTGTATATATTCTGTCTCTTTTAGGAGTGCTGGTGAAATTTGGGCTGTTAGTCTGGCACAAGGTGGACCACCACCCTGCTGCCTCAAACTTTGGTGCTTCAAGTACCTCTGCAGTGGGCAGGTGCAGGTAGAGCACCTTTCAAAAGAAGATGTCTGTGATTCTGACTCTACAGCACTTATCTCCAAGGTAAGAGGTTTTACTGATGTACTGAGGTCACTGGTGTAGGAACCTTCTCTTTCTCAAAGTGATTACACTTTCCTCACTTTGCAATAAACTTTAATTTTGCACAATGTTTCGGTCAGTATGACCTTATTTGTACCTGAAGAAGGTCATACTTACTGAAATGTACAATATTAAAATGTATTGCAAATTCAGGAGTGTGTGGGAACTTTCTCTCACTCCTCCTCTCACAACGCTCCGACGCACCTGTTAGGAGTAGGGCTGACCCAAGAGGGGCCTTGAACACAACATACTTTTCTCCGACAACAAGTGCAGACTGATGTAATATATATATATAGTATTTATATATATAGTATAGTACTATAGTATTATTATAGTATAGTATTATTATCCTGCTTAAAACACGGACGACTAAACAACACGCACGTTGCGACCGGACTACGCCGCCGTTGTTTCTCTCTCGTGGGTTCAGAGCAGCGAGAGGGAGAAACACAGACTGGTTGCGTGAATACTAATTAGCCACATGGTGGAGGAGAACGCAGCGGTGGTTGAGCAATGTATAAAGTGAATGAGGTGAGAGAGTGCCTGTGCCACTACTGTTGTCTTCCCGTTCTTCTTTTTCTTGCATGACGTCAGCGTTTTAACCGAAAACTCCGTTACATGAGCTGTGGTGTGTGTCTCTGTCTGTCTGTCTGTCTGGATTTTTAAGGTGGAGTCAGCCACAGAAGATACGATGACTGAACTGGTTGATGACATTTCTTCCTGTGGCTATCAAGGACCTGTTAATGTTGAGAAGAGAGAAGACATTGTTCGGTATATTTCTTGCCTTTACACTTGGATGTGTTACAATTGAGGTTTTGATTTTTCACTTTTAACTTGGTACTCTCCACTATATTTCAGTGCTGTTGTTCTTCATGCCATACTTCGGCTAGTGGCCCTCCTCTCCCAGCTACGTGAAGGTCTAAAACTTCATGGTCTCGCAGATCTGATGAGCCAATACCCAGACATCTGCCAGCCACTGTTTGTCCCTGGGTTGGAGCTGAAGGTGAGTTAATGCTTTAGTAGGGGTGGACTGGTATCACTTTTAACAGGTAAAAGTGGTTGCAAGTCCTTTACTTAAACTTTGGACTCTGTGAAAAGAAATGCATCATTAACTGTTCAAATGTAATTGTGTAAAGGAATCAGGTTTGCCTATTTGCAGAATTTGAATGTACCTCTGGTACCTATTGATATCTGCATCCCTGATAGATGGGTATCAATGAGATGTATATTATCCCAGTGGCCCAGTTTATCTAGCCCTTTTCCAGTCCCTGGACCATTTTTGGTCCATTTTGGGGTTTCTGGTGTTGAGTTTATGATTATTCATGGCTGTGTTGAATAGGAAAAAAAGTGGGTCAGGGATGAAAAATCTAAATTTTATAATTTCAACAACAAAACATTAAAGACAATTTTAATCAATAGTGTCACATTAACTACTGCTCCAGGTCCTTAGGGGCCATTTTTGGTCCACTGTAAATAAAATAATTGCTGCTTGATTTAAAATCAATGTTGCATGTTATTCATTTGGATGAACTCGGAATGTTGTTTTTTTCTCGCACCAGGCTGATGCTGACTTTGTTTTTGCGGCATGCCATCCTGAGTTCAGTGAGAAGGGGTCCAACAAAGAACAGCTGGAAGTGAGCCTTATGAACCATCTGCAGGACTTCTTACAGGAGCTGGACGAATGTAATTGTAAATATAGTTTTCTTCTTGCAAACTCTATGCACTTACTGTCGTTTCTCTCTATTGCACATGTCATGACATTTCCATTATAACTTTATTATTACGTAACCATAAATCAATTCAATTGTTTGGTTTCTGTCTCTGAACAGTTGAAAGTCCAGAGGTGGGTGATGGTCCAGATCCCCTCTCCCCGAGTACATTTATGCAGTGGCTCACAGGACAGGGCCACATTCCTATCTTGCCAGAAGAGAAGAGAGACTTCAGAGTCGATGTGCAGTTCAATCACACCTGTCACATCCAGTATGGTGCTCATACAGTTTGCTACCCAACAGTTGCTGCATGTACTAAAACGATCCGCCTGCCTGTTCTGCATATGCAAACTTATACTGAGTTCAGACAAGTAATGACAGAGGCCTTCCATCATGGACAGGCATTTCTTCAGATTTAGATGGACAGGAATAGTGAGGTTCCATTCATGCCAGTAACTGCCAGTAACTTGTTTTTAGACTTTCACTTGTTGTTGTCACTTGTTCTATTGGCAGAAGTTTGTAATTATTACAAGCAAAAAAACAATCTTCCAATTCCTACCATTTTGCCAATGCATTCTATAGCAGAAATAACTACTGTAGTGTTGCTATGTAGGCCTATATAGCAGAACTTGTAGGATATGTTTAACACATTAAATGGTTTGCAAATTCTTTTGCCATACAAAAAAAGGTACTGAATCATAAATATCCCCAAGTGGATACATCCCCCACAATTTGAAGGCATTGGTGGGGAATATGGGATTTCTTTACACGTGGATGTTTACGCGATGGTTACGCGCTGTGTGTGAGACAAGAAAGACCCAACATACATACATTACTTAATGTTTTACGGTCCAGTTTGTTCGTCATGTTATTTATTTTGAAATACATGAAGTTTAAAGAACTTTGAAAAAACTATTTCTAATTAAAGTACTTTTAAAACTAAAGTATTGTGTGATTTATTACGTACACAGCAGGAACGATTTCTGTGACAGCAAAGTGGGATTCCAGGACTACACTTATATAACATTTATTAAAAGGTCTTATGTAATTGTATTTTTCCATACAATGTTCCACTATTGTTGTCAGGGCCCTATTGTGTCCTATTATAACAAAAAGTGAAATACTTGTAATTATCCACCCTTGTACGTTTCTCTGCATTCCTACATAGTAAACTACATTGTGTTGAAGTCCTGTAAGCCAGTTAAAAACTGTATTGAGATGGACGGATGACAGTATAGAGACACTTTGGGGGTTGCCTCCTCAGCACTGATTGGAGCATTTTTCACAGCCTAGAGCTTGAAGAGGTCACAACAACCATCACCGATTACATACATTTTTGTGTGTACTATGTAGATGAGAAAAAAGAAATCCTACATTTCCCCAACAATAAAGTTTATATAACTAAGGACATTAAAGCATGTATCAATAAGAAAAAGCGTGCTTTTAAAAACGATCATGCAGCTGTAGTTGTGGTACAAAAAGAGCTCAATCACCTGCTGAAAGAAGCAAAAGATAAACACCACACTGTCATGGAACAAAGCTTTAGAGAGATGGACAATAGGAGATTATGGGACTGTATGAAAAAATATCACAAACATGAACCCCGGTAAAAAACAGCTGATACCCCTGGATGACACAGCAAGGGCTAATGAGCTGAACGACTTCTTCCTCAGATTTGAGGTCCAGGACTTCTCCCCCAGAGGCACGGAGGTTTTCGAGTCTGACTAGGCTACATTTGAGTTGGAAGTTGGAATGGGGTTTCGGGGTTCTTCTTACACAGATAGACGGTTACACTGTGATGTCCGATCCACAATGACTTGTCGCCAACGTTTTAAATATAAAACAAGTTTCTGCCATAATCCTAGGCTATAGTGTGCCGTATAGCCTGTGTGTGCAGAAGCACCGGGTAAACAAACATTATAGGCTGGTGGTGACACCAATTTTGAGAGAACATTCAATGATTCTTCGAGATTAAGGTTTGAATTAAATTAGCTTTCGTTTTTATTAAAACTGTCCCGACTATGTCTATGGGCGTTATACCAGTATAGTATACCAGTCAATTATTGGCACAGACACGGCTGTCAATGATGGCGAAGTAGGTGACAAGCATGTGACAATGTGGTCAAGTAAATGTCTTTTCCAAAATTATTGGAATGAGAAAGAGGATCAATGGTGAAACGTAATGTTTCTATGTCCTCTGCATTCAACGGACATTCCAGTTCTGGCACAGTAACACCCGGGGTGGCTGAGTTAGAATGGGACAGCCCTGAGCACTCCCAATCAATGTCATCGATTTGGATTCCCTGAAACCAAGAGAAACAAAAAACGATCAGGAGAAAATCAGTATGTAGATTCACAAATCATATTTAAAAGCGCGACGACAATACAATGCTGTAATTACTCAACTGCCACATTGTCCTCGGACGTGTCTGGCTCTCTGTGGGGGTGCAGGAGCATCCCTAGCTCCCACATCTGGTTAGGAGAACGGTAACCCGCTGTCCTGATGGGATGACTATTCCAGCCAAGAGAAAACCTGGCCAAATCAGCCTGGAGTCTAGGAAGGAAGGTGTACTGAGCACAGAAGAGATGAAGATTATCCGAGATGTCGAGGGATCCATCTTCCTCCAGGCTGTGCAGTACGTCATAGTAAACGTGTGTAACGCCTGTCCAGACGTCCCTCCATAGGCGTTCGATTCTACAAATACATATACAAATACATCAATCAAACTAAAATAATATCCAAGCAGTAATTCAGCTGGAGTTAAATGTCACACAAAGGCACACCAATATGGCATGTAACTACATTACTTGGATCTTGAGGTAATATGAAAATTATTATTGCAAAAAGAATACTTCACCTCTGGTTGTGCACACTTTTTCCGCTGATAAAACTTCCACATCCTGTGCCTCTCACACTGAACATCAGCTGGGCAATGTTGACATTTTCAACTCCCTGGTCACCTCTTACCCTGTAACACATCCAATTTTGAAATGAGTATCCATACACAATATAATCAAAAAAAAAAGTACTCTAACGCAGGATAATTTCCTTTCACAAGAAGATTATGAAAATGCAACAGAGAAAACATCCTAAATAAATGGCTGACTTTCTATAGGTATACTAAGAGAAAACATTAAATAATAATAATAATAATTAACTGCAGCATTACTCACTTGTAAGGCCATCCAAATCTCCTCACTCCATCCAGAAAAAAATGAAGTGCAGTACTGGCTCTGTTGTTGGGTGCAGCATCAAGGTACATGACCTGGATGGGAGGTGGGGGTTTATGCATTAATAATAATAATAAATACACGATTAATCTCTTACATCTCTACCATTCACAGAAATGTACAAAATTAATCTACAGAAGAACAAATAAAAGTTTTGTAAATAAACTGATAAAAATAAATAAAAGGAAATTTAAGCTGCACGCAGCAATGTTCAGGCCCTCGCACCTCTGTGCACATCTGGGTCTGCCATGTTATCGGAAGCCGATGGGTCGGGCCATAGATCAAAGGCAATACTGAACCGACTTTCACAAAACTCGGTGGAAGGGTGTAGCATGGCCCCACTTAGAACCCATTACATTTCGGAGCCGATCCGAATGACGGGGGTCTGGCTTTGATGTACGGGGTCTGAGAGGAGGCCACGCCCCTTCTTCAGATCAAAGCCCGGAAAAGAGTGATGTCACAGATCAAAGCCCGAAAAGAGTGATGTCACGATTATGTCATATATCAAAGGCTCATGCTATAGAGACACACGGGCGCCTACAAATTCACGCCCCCAAGTGAGACAGCGGCACCACATCGGGTAAGGTGAATAGTATACTGCAAGCCAGCCCATAGAAGTCACTGCAATTCACCTTTAGTTAGCCTACTTTTAAAATAATCCTACATGAACTGAAGACTATATTGATTTAAATAAAAAATATGTTTTCCAATGTATGGACTGTCTTTGTCAACATATCTTCTTGCTTTCTAAATAAATGATGTGTCACATTTAATTTGCCACTTAAATGAATTACCCATAATGTTAACAGAGCAGAGGAGAGACGGTAGACAGAGAACCTGTCGCTTTTCAGTGACATCATTGGCTTTACTGCTATGTATTTATGAGCGCCGACTTTGAAGATCCCGACATTTTCAACTACAGAGTGAATTCTCCAGGTTAGTATTAATCCAGAAATATGCCTTGCAAGACGCCAGATGGAAGCATGGAAGAGGGAAGATCCCTAAATGAGAGCCTAATATACATGATAGAAAAGCGTATCCTGGTATTGAAAACCTCAAGGGATGCGTTCGTGACGTATATACCATGCGACCACTTAAACTTAAGATTTCCAATGCTAGCACTTTTGACTCACTGATGAAGTAAATTATAGTATGTTGTGGGTTGTATATTGTGATGGCAGTTATATCCCATTAAAAGGGACAAATCAAACTAATGGGACCCTTTATTAGAATACAAAAAAGATTGCTACAGCCTCAGTAGGCAATCAGTGAAATCATGGTATTTTACGATGCCTCTCATAAGGATTGCACTGACAGCTGCACTACACCGTTCTTCCTTACCCGATGTGGGGCCGCTGTCACTTGGGGGCGTGAATTTGTAGGAGCCCGTGTGTCTCTATTGCCATGGTAATATGTAGCATGGCCCCATTTAGAACCCATTCAATTTCGGCGCACAGAGCCACAAATTGCATTCATTTTAATTGCAATTTTTCATTAATATATGCTTCGTGAGTACTTTACTGTAGGAAACATACCTTCCTGGAGAAGCCATCAATCCCTCCAAATATCACCATGTTATATCTGTTGAAAAATTGAACGGGTTAAATTAAAAATAAAAAGGCAGAAGATGATTTACCCACAAATAAAAATTAATTCCAATTATATGTTTCTTGTCATTCTATATTCAACCATAAAACACACCTGATGAGCTTATGATTGGTGTCTATATGTTGCAGAAAATGTGGGCCTTGAACAGAGTACTTTCGCCGGACAACACAGCCCATACTTGTCATTCTTGATAAGATTCCTTCTGTATCAACTCTATGCATAGAGGCTTTGATTCTAGTCCATTGTACACGGTGACCATCTGCTTGAAGACACCCCTTGACAGTCTGGTATCCAGCATGAGGTTGTCTAGATTTGATTGCTCTCACTTCCATATCCAGAGCATCATCAGTCATGGTGGAGTACAGGCTCCCAACTGACATGTTGTACTCCTGCATCATCCTATAAAGGGTACGTCTTGAGACTCCAACCATGTCTGCTACACATGTAGCAGACAGACCCAGCTGAAGAAGACTTTGTAGGTGTTCCTCTGTGATCTGGAGCCTAAAACGTCCACAGGGACCCAGCATCTTCACCACAGAGTTACAGGGAGGTGGTTCGTTCCTCATCTCAAACAACATGCTCAGTTCATCAAGTCTTTCACGGACCTCATTAGGCAGACCTACATTCTCTAAGGCACTTAAGAAGACCCTCTCCTGCGTCACTATATATTCTAAGTAATCCAGATCAGGAGGGTTGCTGTTGAGGGCCCATTGCAGTCGTTCCTTGAATCTCTGCAAACACTCCTGAAGGACAATGTTCTGCAAAAGTAATGAAATTAATAGTTAGCATAAACCATCAAGTACTGCAACCCCTTCATCAGCTGGCGTTATTATGATATACTACTTCTCAGTGTCCAAAATTAACTTTTTGACTCACCTGCCAAATGGCTACTGAATGTTCAAATTTGACCAGCCACTCAACATTACATTACCATTGTTTTTCTTGGCTGGTGAATTAAACAAGTCTACCAGCCACTTGCATACTTTACCAGCATTTGGCTGGTGCTTGGTGTTAATGTCAGACCCTGCTACTGCTGTGAATCATTGGCAATACTAGCTACATATTAGCCTTTTCATCCGTTCCAAACATGCAATGACATGATGTGACTGATTGATTAAAGATTGTGATGTGCAACAGGGGTGTCTAAATATTTTATGGATCATGGCCATGGGCCGGGTCGGGCCGGGCTCGGACAGAGAATCTAAGCTCTACTAAAGGCGGTACTATAAGGCAGCGGTGGCCTAGTGGTTAGAGGGGCGGCCTTGATACCGGAAGGTGCCCAGTTCGATTCCCCAATTAATCACACATCAATCATGAATCACCGCTGAATAGCCCTTGAGCAAGGCTTCCTGCAGTGTCTGGCTGTAGATAAGTTAGTAAAATAACAGTCCAACACCCTGGGTAAACAACAAACTTTGCTTTGCTTTGCTTTTACTGGTAACATTAGCACGGTACAGCAGCTTATGCTAACAATGCTCGCCATGACGTTGCGCCCGAAAACAGCACATACGCTGTGCCATGTTAACCAAATCTAACAGCAGCTCCATCCAGAACGTGCTGGTAATAGCACAGTACGGCTATGCTAACTATGCTCGCGCTGCTAACTGACGTTGCGCCCGAAAACAGCACATACGCTGTGCCATGTTAACCAAATCTAACAGCTACAGTTATACAATCTCTTACTCTACATAAGCAAAGACACTAGTAAATATGTGGTTTTATTATATTACCGTGCTTGAAAGTCCCGCACCGCCATCCTCCATGATGACGTTGCACAGTACGTCTATGCTCGCGATGCTATGAAGCGATGAACAGTTCGTAAATCGATTGCTCTTCCTCCGGCTAGGACCCGGATGGTGGTAGTTTAGTTTTGAATCTGAATTTCACAGTTTTGAATCTGAATTTCACAGTTTGAATCTGAATTACAGTTTTGAATCTGAATTACAATTTTGAATCTGAATAACAAGTTTTGAATCTGAATAACAAGTTTTGAATCTGAATAACAAGTTTTGAATCTGAATTACAAGTTTTGAATTTGAATTACACTAATAATTCAAATTCAAACTGTGCAATTCAAATTCAAACTGTGCAATTCAAATTCAAACTGTGCAATTCAAATTCAAACTGTGCAATTCAAATTCAAACTGTGCTATTCAAATTCAAACTGTGCAATTCAAATTCAGATACATATAATACAAATTCAATTTCTAGTGGCACAGATTTCAGCCCATAAGCTATTTCCTTATTGCCACCTCTGTTATTTCTCTACAGATAATCTTAAGAGTTGTGAATTTGCATGGATATTGTATCAATGTGAACAGAATTCATCATGTGAAATGGGGGTTTTGTAGGACTCCTGCCTAACTGTCCTCAGATCTCTATGCTCCTCATTAGACTGCAGCTGGCTTCGAGCCTCTAGAATACTGACGGCTGACGGCTATTTTCTATTCTGCAGAAAGACGGGGTGAGTGCGTAAGCTGTGGTTTCATGTCATCATTTAATTTATTACGTCAAGCATTAAGAAACGGAATGGGGAAGTGATGTCACACAGAAACAAATGGTATTGGTCTTATGAGAACGGACTGAAAGATAGTTTCACAGAAGTTGTAAAATAATTAACTGAAGAACAGTCAGGTAGGAAAACAGTAAGGGACAAATGGTGTGGGTATCACATTAGTGAGACTGAAATTTCATTAACACAACGAAAACAGCTGCAGCCAATAATGTCAGCTATAAATCAATTCCTGTCATTGTAAGCGATGTCTTTGTGGCGATTTTGAATTGCATAAGATTAACACTTTCCTCCAACTATGTCACACATCAGGGTATTGTACAAATAATGCGCATTCATGCCAGCAAAACTACTTCTACAGCTGAAATCCACAAATATAATGAATTTCTAATTGGATTTACTAAACCAGTGGAGCCCAAACACTGTATACTGTATATAGTATTGTAGCATCTAGCATCATGTTGATTAATGTGCTTTTCAACACCCCAATCATTCCCTCATTAGTCAACAGCTTGTTACTGTAATGGTGGAGAAAACAGTTCTTTCTATGGAGAGGCCATCACAGTGCTTGTTAAAGACATACCAAGGAGGCTTGATGCACATCCCCATATACATGAAACTGGTTTATTATTGCTAACATCCATGTTGGTCAGGGGACCAAGTGCGCCAAATTATACGCTTGGATGCAAGCTGCTTTCTGCTGTAGCCAAATAAAGGGTCAAAAACTGGTCAGAGTGATGTGTGATGCCACGCCTCATCGGCCACCTGTCGGCCCTCTCCCGATGGACCACCTGCTGAAAAGTGAACCCATCGTCTGCCCCCTCACTATCCTTCCATACCTGATTATATGGCTCAGGCCTTACAAACAGATGCAGTGTGCCTGGCCCTGTCACAAGCAGCTCTACCGGGCATCAAAGCAACAAGTTGTTCCGCTGTGTTTGGACGGTGAACGCATGCAGGCTCACCCGGCAGGGGTAGAGGACAGGAGGACGAGGGGATGAGGGCGGTGCTGGGGCTGGCGTGGACGGTGGCACGCGGGGCTACGAACGAGAGGCGCGCGAAGGAGACGAGGACTCGGCGGTCTGCTCCCTTCGCATCAGCGTTAACACGGGGGCCGACAGGCCTATATTTAGAACGGGACTTGTTACTGCATGCGCCGGTGTTATGGCAGTCTGCCCAGCCTGGGCGCTGGACCGGCTGAGACACTTATTACTCTCTCTGCCCTGACTGCAGAGAGCTTAGAAGATATGGAGCGCTGTTTTATCCTCTGTTACCAGCTCGCTGAGCACGGCCCTGTGCTCTTTGCCCATTGAGAACAATATCTGCAGTGTGTCTAGCTGCGGTTGGATGTTTTTGAGGACAGTAGGCCATTTAATTCAAAAAGTGAAACTTTCATATATTATAGATTCATTATACATGAAGTGAAATATTTCAAGGCTGATTGCCTCCATGCCATGCTCCACGCTGATGCAGTAATTTGTGCAAAAGGAGCTCCGGCCAAGTATTGAGTGTATAAATGAACATACTGAACAATCATAAAGATTAAACAAAAAAGGCCTGAAATATTTCACTTTGTGTAATGGATCTAGAATACACAAGTTTCACTGTTTGAATTAAACAGAATGGACTTTTTCCACAATATTCAAAATTTTTGAGATGCACCTGTATATGAGCTATTGGATTCACTTCCTTCCTCTTCCTTTTTCACCCTTCCTTTGTCTTTCATCTCTGATCAAAATAGAAATGTAAATGATTCCCCTGGGAAGTTGGGAGGAGGGCGTCCATGGCCGTTCGTCTGCTATTGCAATCTGTACAGCAGCTGTGTTTGGACAAGCGGCTGTCTTTCACGCCAAAGCCCTTGGAGAGTTTAATGGAGCTGGGCTTTGACAAGGGTGGTTTGATTGATTGATCGATACCCACTTTATTTAAGTTAGACTTTGCTCAAGTTCACCTATTGTGTGTCAGTCACTGTCAGGTAACTGTGAGGTATCCGGAATATTTTCTACTTGACTGCCTTGACATTCATTCAAGATGTTGCCAGGGTTCTCCATATGTAATGCATCAGATGGCCTATGCCATGCTTATTGAACTTCAATAATAGCATTATTGAATGCCATTTACTGCTTTCATAATGGTAAATATAACGGGGAAAATGTACTTACATGGAGGCATATCCTTCCCCTCCTCTTTAGAGCTTACTGTACATGTTTTTTTTCCATTTGATGTCCAATGGCCTTGATTTTCAGGGACACTCAGAATGCAATCACAACAGCGACCCTCCTACCGCGCTGGTGAACATGCCCGTTAATCTCCGCCACTCTCCTTCGCTCCCCTCCCCCCTCTCTCTTCCCCCTCTCTCTTCCCACCCCCCCCCCCCCCCGCCCTGCAGCTGGTAGGTGGCGAGTTCGACCTGGAGATGAACTTCATCATCGCGGACGCGGAGAGCATCGGCTGCATGGCCGAGCTGCTGGAGCACTGTGAGGTGACGTGCCAGGCCGAGGTGTGGAGCATGTTCACCGCCATCCTGAGGAAGAGCGTCCGCAACCTGCAGACCAGCACCGAGGTTGGCCTCATCCAGCAGGCCCTGCTCAAGATGAGCTCCGTGGACAACATGATCGCAGGTGTGGTGGCTCAATTTTGGATTTTCATTCATAGTTGATTTCACAAGTCTGGTAAATAACATTAATTCATACTGATTTTCTGATGTGCACTATTTTAAATATCATAATGAACCAGTCATTACTTTTTGAATTATAAACAGGGGCAATATTTTTACTGCGACTTACAGTAGGCCTACAGTATGCGTCAACACTGACCGGTGAATCCAGGACTGTAATCGTTTTTTCCCAAGGTTCTGAGGCACGGTGGGGTTGTCAGCCACAGAGCCACTGGCCCATTATGGTTCTCACATTGTGGTTTTGAACAATGAACCATGCGGTGGTACTGGGGCAACAAAGAGCTCTGTCCCCCCCCCCACACTCACACACTCTATTAATCACCACATTCACAGGCAGCCGAGCCCAGCAATATCTGGAGTATGACTCTAATTGTAGATTCCGAGAGGTAAATGATGACATGACAGCTTACGCACTCACCCTGGCAAGAACGCGGCCTCTCAGGCATGCAGGCAGGCATCCAGTTAATCACTATCCATGTGAGACGCCACTTTAACCACCTCAATGATGCTCGATGCTAGACTGATCAAGAACCAGAACTAACCGTTGTATAATAGAGCATAATCAATGATAACGTAGTGAAGTGAAACGTATCTTTGTGCATTCAGTTATTTTGTTTACACTTTTGCCCACTCAAGTCATAAGTAAAACTACGGGGATCATTTTTAGGAATTAAAAGATACAAGAAAACCCTCTCCTGCCGAGTCTTTCTGCAGAATAGAAAATAGCCGTCAGCCGTCAGTATTCTAGAGGCTCGAAGCCAGCTGCGGTCTAATGAGGAGCATAGAGATCTGAGGACAGTTAGGCAGGAGTCCTACAAAACCCCCATTTCACATGATGAATTCTGTTCACATTGAAACAATATCCATGCAAATTCACAACTCTTAAGATTATCTGTAGAGAAATAACAGAGGTGGCAATAAGGAAATAGCTCCCCAAATTGGGGTGTAAGGCAATGGAGCTGAATTCTAACTCCTTCTGAAACCATCCAGTGCAGTAAAATGTTTCAACTTCTCCAGAGTTCGAACATACCTCAGATTGCATCCTACTTAGCTTAGCATAGTCATTGATAGGTGATCTAAAATATAATAAATATTTAACCTGGCTCCAGCCCCTGAATCTGAATTTTCTAAATGTGATTTAGGGTCCGGAAAAGCTCTCATCCAGAATGATTTCTCAGTTGGAATTCCAACCAGGCCAATCAGTGTCTTTGAATGTGACGCCGAAATCACACTGCACGACATGATTGGTTAGAGTTTGAACTAATCGTTGAGGACTCCTTCGGCAACTCCTTCGAAAACGGCTTTAATGAGAGTTTGATTAGATTGAATAATGAAGTGAAACAAAATGGCGATTCAGTCTCAGCATCAGGCTAATAAATATTTAGTACTGGATATTAAGGCAATTCAATAGAGGACAGGGGGTGATGGAGAGGAAAACAGAATAAAGAATCATCCATTTAACACAATGGAATATGTAATAGTCTGACTACGGGGGTTCCACAAGGGTCTGTCCTGGGTCCTCTCCTGTTTTCCCTCTACACTACATCTCTGGGCTCTGTCATTCGCTCGCATGGCTTCTCCTATCACTGTTATGCCGATGACACCCAACTGGTCCTGTCATTTCCCCCTTCTGATACACAAGTGGAGACACGCATAGCTGGGTGCTTGGCTGACATATCGGGGTGGATGACGAAACATCACCTCAAGCTCAATCTGGACAAGACTGAGCTGCTGTTCCTCCCGGGGAAAGGCTGGCTGCACCGGGACCTGGCCATCAACATTGAAGAGGTGTTAACCCCGACTCGGACTGCGAGGAATCTGGGTGTGACCCTGGATGACCAACTGTAGTTTTCCGCACATATCACATCCGTCAAGCTCCTGCAGATTCATGATCTACATCATCAGGAGGATTCGCCCTTTCCTCACTGATGAAATGGCACAGGTGCTCATCCAGGCCCTGGTCATCTCCCGCCTCTGTCTGTCTGCTTCTCTGTCTGTCTGTCTGTATGTCTGTCTGCTTCTCTGTCTCTCTGTCTCTCTGTCTGTCTGCTTCTCTGTCTGTCTGTCTGTCTGTCTACCCCGACAGACAGACAGACAGACAGACAGACAGACAGACAGACAGACAGACAGACAGACAGACAGAAGCAGGCAGACAGACAGGCAGATAGACAGACAGACAGACAGACAGACAGGTAGCGGGCAGGCAGGCAGACAGACAGACAGACAGACAGAGAAGCAGACAGACAGACAGACAGTACTTTAATGATCTCCGAGGGGAAATTCCATTGTTGCAGCTATACAGCATTTATGTTGCAGTTACTGTACATATACAGTAGCACCTCTTCCAGACCAGAGTACCTCAGTGGTTGGATGTTAAGCTGCAGCCACTGTATGAGTCGGCATATTAGAAACAGGGAGAGATGTTGGTTTACTTTGCTTTTTGGAGCTTGGAATGATGTATTGCAGTGTTCTGTTGCGTGCTGTGTGTTTTGTTGCTCTGGAGCTGTACATCACTTTGGTCAACCTTGGTTGTTTTAAATGTGCTTTATAAATACAAATTGAGTTGAGTTGAGTTGGAATGTTAAACTTTCTCTGACTGGATGGAACATCTCTTACATCACAATCAATTATAAATTTAGATAAACACACTTGATGAACACTCCATGTGTCATCATGTGCCCTTTTAGAGAATATCCTAGAGATGAATATCCTAGACCAGACCTCCAGTTCTGAACAACTTTGTGCCAGAGATGTGTTAGATCACAAGCTCCTACTGTAGCTAAAATAGCCAGGTGCTCAAGTTGTAATCATTGTCTTACAGTACATTAGGTTAGGGTGACATTGTTATAGACAGGCCATATCACTGACTTTGCCATTGTGCTTCAGAGGTGAAACCTCAGAGGTGAAGAATTTTTACAGCTCACTTATCTGGCCCCCGGGTGATTTTTTTCCTTCCCTCTGGAATATGTAGAGAGTGGGTCGTATGCCCACCTCCCTTGTTCTCTGTAAAGCGCATTGTGTTGCCTCTGGGTATGAAATGCGCTATACAAATAAAGCTTTGATTGATTGATTGATTGATTGATTCTGTAATCCCCTCTAATACAATAATTAAATGTTCCATCATACTGGACTGTGCTTTCAGTCACAGGGTGATAACCTACTCTTAAACATTGTTATAGGGCCAGGCATTTTAGTCAGGCTATACAATATGATAGATGTGGATTACATTGATTTCAAACATATTCCTCTGACTTCGAACATGAGAGGAACGATTACAAAGAGTGAAAGGAGACAAATGATCATCAGTCACAGTTTGTTTTATTATGAGATCGAATGGCTGTTTAGAGGAATATTACATTCTGTTCCATTTATGGATGAGCCATAATGAAATTTAATTTGTTACATTTACATTACAGTCGTTTAGCAGACGCTTTTATCCAAAGCGACTAACAATAATTGCATTTAATGTAGGAAAAGCCAATGTACTACTACTTGCCAGAACTCACAAGTGCATCTTCTCTCTAAAACAAGTGACTAAGAGCATAATCTAGTGCTGAAGGCAAAGTGCAAGAATAGCAATCTAAAATACAATATAATACAATAAAATACAATAAGTGCTTAGGAGGGTGGATTGTTGTAGTACTTCTTGGAGAGATGAGTTTTGAGCCTGCGACGAAAGATGGGCAGAGACTCTGCTGTCCTGACGTCAGTAGGCAGTTCGTTCCACCACTGCGGGGCCAGGACAGGGAAGAGCCGTGACCGTGTCGATCGACTGCAGGGGCCTCGGAGTGACGGGGCAACCAGTAGCCCCGAGGTAGCAGTGCGTAGCGATCGGGAGGGGGTGTAGGGTTTGACCATGGCCTGGAGGTAGGAGGGGGCTTTTCCTTTCAATGCCCTGTAGGCTAGTGCCAGAGTTTTAAACTGGATGTTAGCCACTACAGGGAGCCAGTGTAGGGAACGGAGAAGGGAAGTTGTGTGGGAGAACTTGGGGTGGTTGAACACCAGGAGAGCAGCAGCTTTCTGGACAAGTTCCAGGGGTTTAATGGCTGACGCCGGGGCCCCAGCAAGGAGGGAGTTGCAGTAGTCCAGGCGGGAGATGACCAGGGCCTGGATGAGCACCTGTGCCGTTTCATCAGTGAGGAAAGGGCGAATACTCCTGATGATGTAGATCATGAATCTGCAGGAGCTTGACGGATGTCAACTACACTTGGTCATCCAGGGTCACACCCAGATTCCTCGCAGTCCGAGTCGGGGTTACCACCTCTTCAATGTTGATGGCCAGGTCCCGATGCAGGCAGCCCTTCCCCGGGAGGAACATCAGCTCAGTCTTGTCCAGATTGAGCTTGAGGTGATGTGTCGTCATCCACCCCGAGATGTCAGCCAAGCACCCAGCTATGCGTGTCTCCACTTGTGTATCAGAAGGGGGAAATGACAGGACCAGTTGGGTGTCATCGGCATAACAGTGATAGGAGAAGCCATGCGAGCGAATGACAGAGCCCAGAGATGTAGTGTAGAGGGAAAATAGGAGAGGACCCAGGACAGAACCTTGTGGAACCCCCGTAGTCAGACTATTACATATTCCATTGTGTTAAATGGGTGATTCTTTATTCTGTTTTCCTCTCCATCACCCCCTGTCCTCTATTGAATTGCCTTAATATCCAGTACTGAATATTTATTAGCCTGACGCTGAGACTGAATCGCCATTTTGTTTCACTTCATTATTCAATCTTATCAAACTCCCATTACAGCCGTTTCCTGCGATGGGCGTTGCCGAAGGAGTCCTCAACGATTAGTTCAAACTCTAACCAATCATGTCGTGCAGTGTGATTTCGGCGTCACATTCAAAGACACTGATTGGCCTGGTTGGAATTCCAACCGAGAAATCATTCTGGATGAGAGCTTTTCCGGACCCTAAATCACATTTAGAAAATTCAGATTCAGGGGCTGGAGCCAGGTTAAATATTTATTATATTTTAGATCACCTATCAATGACTATGCTAAGCTAATATTCAAAAGATTCTGTCACACTTTTTCTCCCCAAAGTGTTTCCATTTGTGATGTTCCCCTTTTTTGAGGTGTATAATATTTTTCATTTCATATACTT
Organism: Borostomias antarcticus; assembly: GCF_949987555.1. Taxonomy (NCBI): domain Eukaryota; kingdom Metazoa; phylum Chordata; class Actinopteri; order Stomiiformes; family Stomiidae; genus Borostomias; species Borostomias antarcticus. Next base: position 32,468,181 of record NC_140234.1, on the reverse strand, counting down.
AATTATTAAAAAATATACTTAATAATAAAAAAATGGTCCTGCAGGTCACAAGACAGACATCGCAATCATCCTCAACACATGACTATTACTTACAGTACATAGTATCAGTAACCTGCATGCTACTAGGAGCAGAGTGTGTTGTTATGACAGTATTTTGTCTGATAAGAGAATCAAGCTGTCACAGCAATTGGTCAGTTTGAGTAGCTACTTAATAAAAAAGGACAGCACTGTTTTCAGAATGAATGATAAGAAAATGAACATAATGTTTATTTTTATTGCAACAACAAAAATGTGATGGGTATGTTTTGACCCGGGGCAGGGATACTGTATGCTTTAAGAGATGGGAAAGGCGGAAATAAAGATTTTGCCTTTGTGTTTTGTTAGTGCACCTACAGTAAATGAAGTCAAATTTGTCACTGGAAATAAAACGATTGTGATTTATTAAATTAAATGTCAGTGATTTATATAACACAGAATTGCAATGAAATAAACTGAATTCAGTTTATATGATCTCAAAAGGAATATATATATTCTAGTTCTACTTGTGAAGGTTGTACTATAAACTAACCTGATCTCTTTACCTCACTTTGCCCAGATCTGCTGGTGGACATGTTGGGAGTGCTGGCCAGCTACAGCATCACGGTGAAGGAGCTGAAGCTGCTGTTCAGCATGCTGCGCGGGGAGGGGGGAGTGTGGGTGAGTCATGGCAGGGAGCACAGCTGGGGGTCAGACGAGGGGGGACAGCCTCACTCTGATAGAGACACCTGACCCAGACACAGGCAGCCTAGTAGAGATACACTACCACTACAGTTCTTCTTCTTTTTCTTCTTCTTCTGCATTTTATCTGTATTTTCAGAACCCCTTCATTTTGTACGATGAACCACTCGTCTATGTCCGTCTCTCCATCTCTGCTTCTCCCTCAGCCAAAGCATGCGGTCAAACTGCTGTCCGTGCTCAACCAGATGCCCCAGAGACACGGCCCCGACACCTTCTTCAACTTCCCTGGCCGCAGCGCAGCCGTAAGTCATGGGCTACAGGTCCGAGATGGCAGACTGTTCCTACGCTGAATGAACGGGAATCTTGATTTGACACATTGATAATGGCCAGGTTTCCCGAACGAGTTTAGAAGCACTTAACTCCAAAGTACTTCTTAACTCCCTTAAGAAGGGTTCCTTAAGAAGGTTCTTTATCGGGAAACCCGGCTAATAGCTATTGTGAACTGTCAGTGGCGCCGCGTAATATGACTTGAACAATTAATATTACTGTAGCTCATAGAGTTAACATTGCAACTAAAACCGCAGACGTGCGTTTACACTTGTCTACGGTGTTTAATTGTTGAAGACTTGTCAAGATGTGTTGCTTTTAAATCTTCACCATATTACCCATACCCCCCCCCCACCTGTCCACAGGCCATTGCTTTACCTCCCATTGCTAAGTGGCCTTATCAGAACGGCTTCACTCTCAACACCTGGTTCCGGATGGATCCGCTGAATAATATCAACGTTGATAAGGATAAACCATATCTTTACTGGTAAGTATGAACCCTAGACAGAAATACTGTCGTCGTCGTCATCATCATCAATCAATCAACAGTTTGTGTGATTTTATATAACTGCCATTTTTTGACTGAGCCCCAACAAACTAGCTAGCTGCATCAGTCTTCTTTTCATGCAGTATGAGTTCTGAATGACAGGTCTGAGTAGAAAAATTGTTTTTCAATTGCTAACAGGCGCAATGGAAACTGCTTATATAATCCAGTCAGTCATAGGACTGCCTGTCTCCAGATAATGTGTGTGAAGTCTATTGGGGAGCGGGGAATTAGGTTTAGATTATTGAGATTAAAAGCAGTGAACTTGAACTACGGCGGCTGGTACAGGCTGGTGTCGGAGAAGGAGCACAGCAGGGGGCGGCTTCACAGAGATTAGGTTTAATTTAGTCTTTAATATCTGGCATGAGGAACCCACACTGAGGCTTGGGCAAAGGCTTGGGGGTAATTAGCCCTGAGATCTGTAGCCCAGAAGTGCAGTATTCATTGTTGGTGCTGAAGATATTGGGGAGAGAAGCATCTAGAGAGAAGCAGAGGAGTGGTGGTGGGTGACAATGAGAGTGCAGGATTTATTGGGGTAGATAACCAGAGGGCAGAAATGTCCTATTAATTACTTTGAAACAAAGTGTTCACCATCTGGCATGACAGGGTTTTTGTTGGATACAAAACTGGATAGATTCAAGATGAGAAACGATTCCACTATTATTTCCACCAAAAAAGAGTCTTTTACCCTGAGATAACTTGCACCACCTAAAGCCAGGAGCCAAACGAAGTGATGCATTCATGTGCCACCAGTGCAATTTGGTTCTCATTACTTGTGCCGCCGTGAGGCGCGCAAGTAGGGTGTTCACAGGGTGTGTGAGTGTGTGTGTGTGTGTGTGTGTGTGTATGTTGGTGGCTGGATGGGCATCTTGTTTACATAACTTATGACTTGAAAACAAATAACCCTATGACGATCATACTTGGTAAATATATTCCACCCAAGGTACCCTGAACCAGATCCGAATTACGGGGCGGATCCATAAATTATTGTTGTCTTTAATAATGGAGTATAGGAGTTATTAATACTTCTGACCGACCACTGGAGGCAGCAAAGTCTACCATTCTACATTGCATGCAAGCCTCACAGAATAGAGTGTTTAAGCAGAAGCCGGAATAGAAAACCTCCATGGAACCTTAAATCTGAAAAAATATGAATGGTAGTGAACGGTGTGAGAAAAAATAATTTATTGATCCTGATTGAATCGTGCCATGACATCACATATGATGTTTATCAATTTAAAACACAAATTTTACTCATCTCTGTTAACTCGCAAGTTAGCTAATGTTAGCTAACTTGTTGTTTAACACTCACCAAAAACTTGTAAAGCCAATCTTGCATGCCAGCTCTTACAGAACTAACTCTCCTTTCGAATAGCTGCAGCTCTCACCATGGCCAGACTTATAGTGATTTTCACTTCTTTTAATAATTTTAAACTCGTTCTGGAATAACTGCTTTACAGTATTACAACAAACTGCAACTTTCTTGACTTGCTAAATTATGTTTTAAATTGACAAACATATGTGTATTGTCATGGCACAATTCAAACGTGATCAAGAAATTATTTGTTTATCGCCATTGACTACCGAACATATTTTTTCCGAAATAAGGTCCCATGGGACGGCTCTTCCTCCTTCCGCCTAGGCACTCTATTGAACTCCTCATCCTCATATTTCCATATTTAAAACCATTTTTTTCCCAGCGATATCTAGTTAATACAAGATTGATCTAGGAAAAGCAGTTTTGTGTTCATATGTGTAGTATTTATTCTGTTAAAGAGACTCCGGCGCTAAGCAGCAGTTAAACAAGGAAATGATTTGGCATGAAAGCATGAATTTGCAGATGTTTAGGCTCAATCTGTCCATGTAAAAAAATATTTTTCCAGTGAAGATCTTTGTTAATACAAGATTGATTGATCTAAGAAAGCATTGTGGTATTTGGGTTTATATGTGTGATATTTATTCCCTTTCGTGATTACTCTTGAGGAAGGGAAAATCCTCTTTATGACATCACAGGCTATGATGACCTACTACATGTAGTGAAACGCAGTGAAAAAAGTAAAGCAAGTAAGGTCATGGTCAAGGTCAACTTTATTTATATAGCACATTTAACAACCAAAGTTGCACCAAAGTGCTTTACAATATAAAAACAAGACAAATAAAAAATACAATATTAAGTAAAGTTGAATCAAGTTGAATCAAGTTGACCTGGTACCATGCTATGGAAAGACGCCATATAAGGCGCAAGTTGGCACCTCGCTGGAGTGCAGGCTAGTTGTTAGGGAGTTAGGATGGTTGTGGTGTTAATCCTGTTTGTGCCTGCAGAGTGGGGGTCCGTAGCAAGGCAGGGAGTGTGAGGCCTGCAGAGTGGGGGTCCGTAGCAAGGCAGGGAGTGTGAGGCCTGCAGAGTGGGGGTCCGTAGCAAGGCAGGGAGTGTGAGGCCTGCAGAGTGGGGGTCCGTAGCAAGGCAGGGAGTGTGAGGCCTGCAGAGTGGGGGTCCGTAGCAAGGCAGGGAGTGTGAGGCCTGCAGAGTGGGGGTCCGTAGCAAGGCAGGGAGTGTGAGGCCTGCAGAGTGGGGGTCCGTAGCAAGGCAGGCAGTGTGAGGCCTGCAGAGGAGAATGTGCTTCCTCTTCTCAGACCCATGGAAGAAATTTCCCTGCAGAAATCACCATGCAGTAGTTGTCTCTCATCACTGGTCCAAAGAAGCTACTGTAGGGTTGTTGTTCTCACATGATTCCAAATGGAGAGGGCGATCACATCAGAAGATTTCCCCTGTGTCAGTTACAGGTCTTGTTTTCAGGGAGATGAAGTGGGTACCAGGCAGGCTTAAGAAGGGGATGTTTGTTACTCCCTCAAATGTGACTGATGTCAGATCAATGCCAGTTTCTGTATGGCTCAGAGTTGCCTTGCTTTCCTTTCTGGATGTTTGGACTAAAGCAATGTTTCTATATACTTTGCTCTTAGTACTTGTGTTTCTTTCATTATTGACTGTTTATGTGATTAGGAGAAGCTCTCAAGTTCACATTTCATTGTGCATATTACAAATAATTGAACTTGCTCCTCAATTACAGTATCTTCTCATTATTTCCTAATGAATCAGTGTAGTTAATAGGGGAAATGGAAATTTCCAAATCCACTTAAAGATGCAATTAGCTTCTTTAGATCTGCTCTTGGGGCCAGTTAAATGTGTCAATCATGACCCCCTTTCTCACATACACACTAAACCTAATGTGCTCTATGTATTTGAACGGTTTCTTGTTGACTAGTGAATTAAGAGTGCCATGTTTGCTACTTAAAATATTGATTTTATTCCCATTTACAGCTTTCGCACAAGCAAAGGAATTGGGTACTCTGCACATTTCGTTGGCAACTGCTTGATTGTGACATCACTCAAATCTAAAGGCAAAGGCTTCCAGCACTGTGTGAAATTTGACTTCCAGCCCAGGAAGGTAAGTGTGCATCTTTGATTTCCCAATCCCCCCCCCTCCCCCCAAATGATGATTGAAGATGTGAATGTGGGTTGAAGTGCTGCATATGGAATAGTACTGTGGCATCTGTCTAATTGTTTACAGGTGTAGGCTTTCATTGATCTCTACAGATATTACTGGATGTGCTCTTATTACCAGCCTGTTTCAACACTATGTGGGCCTCTGGTTTATGGTTGGGAAGCTCTGAAATGTAACAGGACTAAGGTTCTTATTCCAAATGTTTTCATTTCATTAAATGTTAAATGCACTCTATTGTTGGTGTGATATAATAGAAAAATGTTAAATATACTCTATTGGTGTGATATACAGTAATATACTTTATCCAGTAGTCTTACTTTATGACATCGGAAAGAGACACATGATTTTGAAACTGGAACAGAATAGTGTGTTACAATATTAAAACAGGGGGGCTGAGAATAGGTCTGTTGAGACAGACAAACTTAGCCTATGTCAGTAATTAACTAGAACTACAGCTGTGTTCTATTACAGCGATAATCCCAAACAATTCTAATAGTGTTTGTCGGACTGTCCTACTATTGCCTCGATGCCACAGCCTTATGGGAAACCCAATGTTGTACACTGGTATCACTTCTGGCCCCGTACAGACTACACAATATTTTTGTCTTTCACGATTGTCACCGTATCAGATTAGGCGATCAAGTAGGCACGTTTACATGGAGCCTAATAATCCGATTAGACCGAACCGAATGAAAATGCTCCATATAAACACCTCAATCCTAATAAATAGTCCCAAACCAGATTGGTAGTGTAAACCTTTTCATAAACCGATCAAGTGTCATGTGAACGATGAAACGGATTACTATCTGGCTGCGTTCTTTCTGCACATGCTCTCTGTCCAAGCAGAACTGGACCACAGCGGAGAATTTGTTTTTAATCCAAACAAGAACTGAACATTATTGGACGCCTAGGCAACAGGAAAATAATGACCACAAAACATCCAGTAGGAGAGTCAGTTGTTATCAAGTTGCCTCATTAAGAGTGCCACAATAACAAACAGACATAGATATCCATTAGCAAAGTTTTAACTTGAGTTTCCGTAACCATAGTAACTCACTCACTCCTGCCTGCATGCGCATGTCACACAGCTGTTCTGATTACTTAGATCACTTCCCCAGACAGCAATGCGATCAGGGCCATATATAGGCCAGATGTGGCACTTGTGGCTTACTGGCCCATATATGGCCCAGATCTGCTTGCCATCTGGGTCCCATGTAAACAATTGCCCCAAATCTTTAATCGGATTGAATTAAATCAGATTGAATAAAAGTATGCATGTAAACGCAGCTAGTGTTGCATAAATTCTTGCCGTGTCGTGGCCGGGACATTGGCAACACTAAAATCACATCAATCAATATGCTCTGCTGTCTTTCACAACCGTGCACATCATAGTGCGAGTTAAGGTAGCCTTCGGTCAAGAAATTGTCAGTCATGGAAGAAGTAGTGAATGCACTGTATTCAAACTTATTTATACTAAAATACATAGAAGAAAAATAAAATAAAGAAAAAACTATTGTGGACCCGTTCCTGGGTCTTCCGAAGAGGACAGTAGGTTGTCTATCCTTCAAGGAGAACTTGAGGTAATGGATGTGTTAACATGCAAAGAACGCTGTCATTGTCAACGTCGTAGGCATGGTCGCAGGAGATATCAGACTAGGCAGGAAAATACCAAAAGATCTGACATGCTAGACTATTCGTCTGGGTGTCGAATGGCGTCCCAGATGCCAAATCGCTGATCTTCGATCATGTTACAGGGCGTTCATAATCGGGCCCGACGCTGGAAACTTTGACGGCGACAAAAAATCGGCCCAAAACCGGCCTGAATTTATGTAGTCTGAATGGGGCATTAGGCCTAAGGCTAAACCGCATAGTAAAGAATTATGATTATATTATAAAGACTTTACTCCCTAATGGAGGTATCGCTCTCCAATTATCCCACGCATTTGCAAAGTAATTCCACAATTCTGCTGCCAAGCAAGCCAATGGCACACTGTTCCTCCTTGATATTTTAGAGTGAGTGCGGTACATAGACCTGTGATATATAAGACAGGGGATTTTGTGTGGAGTGTACGAGTACCCTACCTGTCCCTGTGGAGAGAGCATGCTGGCTTAATGCAAGTGTTCCACTGAGGTTGAACAGCTGCCATCTCCTTCACTCTGTCTCAACTCTCCAGTATATCTCTGCATTTGGTTATGTCAAAGCAAGAATCAAAAGGGTACACACTCCTATATTAAGCCTGTTCTATATCACCGCCTTTAGTTGTGAATTAAACTTTTTTTCTATTGGCTCTCACCACACTGATCTCCTCAATAATCCTCCTCATGTCTGTGCTCAGGGCTCTGGCGAGCGGTGCTTGCTGCTGTCCCATCAGACGGCGGGCGCTTCTCGCGTCTCTTCCTGGGTCAGCCAGATAAGCAGCATGGGGCCCGGCGGCTCAGGAGATTCCCCGCCACTATGACCATCTCTGCACACTGCTCTACCAGTCTCGCTAAGAGACGCCGCTGGGTTAATGCATCTATGAGGCATTCAACTCTGAGCTTCATTAAAACCCATCTATACCCCCACAGAGCAATTATGTGGGATTTTTTATTTAATGGTGGTGATTATAATTTCAGTGGATTTAGTTATTTACTTCCCTTGCACATTCAAATAATGTGCATTAAATCAGAATATTAAGAGAATTTGCCTGTAAATGCTTAATCTTCACCCTAACATATCATGCATTGCAAACAGTCATTTCAGATGAGCCCCATACAGTGTGTGATTGCGACTAACAACTTTACTCTGTTTTTAATGTAGTGTTGTAATTTCCAGTACTGCATGTGAGAGCACAACCACAGGATCACAAGATCCCAGTTTCCCAGATTAGCTTGTGAAATGAGGCTCATGTGTCTTGTTGTTGCCTTGCGTGTGACGGCAACGCAAACACAATAACCAATGTTAAGCGACCCCAACATGGGGTTTAGTATATTGTATTTGCCTTCATGGCTGGAGCATTAGGCTTTGCCTGATCTCTCAGCTTCCGTATCACTGGCCAGCAGCACAGATTAGGCTCTGCATATCAATAGGACAAGAGGAGCAAAGGCACCGAAAAAAATACCAACATCACAAAACCTGCTTGCAAACGAGTTATCCCTATTCAGAGGGCTGTAACCTCTGCTTTGCATGCATGACAGGGGAGGCTCGGATCACAGCTTCCGCTGTTTCCTTAGTGCGGACGGCTCCTTTGAAGTCACCGTTGTGTCATCTATAAACTGAGTAGTGTTTCACTCGACCAGTCACTGCCATTAATGGGCCCTGCGATCACTGTGATGTGACTGGGGCTGGAGAAAGTCTTTCCTTCTCCTCAGTCCTTAGCCACTTCTCTGATCTATTATTAATAGCCGATGTACATTATTTTTTCAGAACAGTAGGCTGCTGTGAGCCTCATGACTCTGCTTTAAAGAAACGTTGGGCTTTATCTTTGAAAATACCTGCACCAATTTGGCCAGGGTGAGACTTGAAATATTTACTGCAGGGATTTTCGCTGGTGATCTTTAATAGCTATGGTGGGTCATGCAAAGGTGTCATATCAGGGTCAAATGTGATATCATGTGACTTATCTAATCTAGCCGTCTTGTCTACCCACAGTGGTACATGATCAGCATCGTCCACATCTACAACCGCTGGAGGAACAGCGAGATACGCTGCTACGTCAACGGACAGCTGGTCTCCTATGGCGACATGGCGTGGCACGTCAACACCAACGACGTAAGGAACCTTGCGCCGTCGCGTTCTCCATCTTCCTCTGGTTGTGATGTTTACGGCTAAAGGGCCGAACGAGTTTGCCACTTGATCATCCCGGCAGCTTGAGAAGTGACTAAAACATACATAAATCCTCCAAGTAGTGCTGAGTGACAAAAGTTTTCACCGTTTTGGCATATATTTCCCCTCGGAGCATAGCTGATATTTCAAAGCTTCAATTTTAATATCCATTTGTCAGTGGGATATGTAGAGAGTGGAGGATGGTTGAGCAAGGGAGCATGACAAATTGAGAGAACAGATTAATGCTAATGTATCTCCGGGAGAAACGGCTTGAATGGACCAAGGTAGGAATCATGACTAGAGAAAAATAGTACTGAGCCAAATCACTAGTGTTTATTTGACAAATGTAGATACTGGACCAGGTGCAAAGATATTTGCACAGTTTAATTCCAGCGGCATCCTTTTGTCTAATTGTCATGCAAAACTGACTCAAGTCCAGCAGAAAACTCTTTCATAACTGTTAAATGATGAGATCTTGCACAGAGCTTCCCTCTTCTGTATTTTTGAGAATGACTATGAATCGCCAGAAAGCCCCTGTCTTTCAGAAGGCCCCTTGGCAGCATGTTCAGTGCATATTTGGAATGGAATCAGTGCATCTTTCGTGTTCATTTTCTGTTGTAATTTCCTTGCTGCTCACCTTTCTTTGTAGTTGGATGATTCTCTCCCGTCAGCCAGGGTGATTAAAAGGGCATGGCCCCGCCCCTCTCCTTGTCCCTGTTGCAGAGCTATGACAAATGCTTCCTGGGGTCTTCGGAGACGGCGGACGCTAACAGAGTCTTCTGTGGACAGCTAGGGGCCATCTACGTGTTCAGCGAGGCGCTTAATCCCGCGCAGATATTTGCAATTCATCAGCTGGGATCGGGCTATAAGGTATGTGCTCAGCTAGCTCATCACTTATCAATCTGTGAAATCAATGCTGCCCTGATGCTGCTCTTTGCCTTGTGTCTCTATCCAGAGAGCTATGGCGCTCAGCTCAGGTAAATGCCTGTGTAAATTGCCCTCTACCCAGAATGCAACACTGGGAGAGACCATCAGCCGTAGAGGGGATACTGTATACAGTACTGGCACTGCTTTTATCATCAACACCAGCTTTAAAGCACACAGTTTACAGTATCTCCCAATTACCCAAATGTTTTGATTACAGCAATGCTGAACCATCTAAAACAGATTCAGTGCTGGGTGTTTCATTAAATGTTTAGAATACCCAGTGCTACTTTAGGTAGACTCCTCCTCCTACCCATTTAGACCTTATGTAGATATAATGAGAGATAATGAGCCCCTAGCCCCTTACATCTGTACACAGCCACTACAGTATATCCCACTGTATTTGTCCTGAGCTCTCAGTTTTAACTCTCAAATGTAAATGGAAGCCGCGCTATTATACTATTGATACAGTACATTAGAGATGTCAGGCCCTGCTATCATTAGTGGATCGTTTTTTTTCCTGTCAGGTTGTGTTGAAGTTGGTACCTCATGACTTGCAGCCAATCTTTGGCCTCTGTCTCCATCTACCAGTGCACATTTCACTCTAATTGCCTTTAGGGGGAACAGTAATTATGCCCTGCGGCCGTTACGAGAAAAGTCCTCATTATTTTTGCAGAAATGTAAATAATGCCTCAGAAGTGATATGACTCTAGGCAGGCCAGGCTGTGGATAACATCCACGCAGTCATGTTTTTGGTGCTTTTTAATTTGATCTTGCTTTCTTTGTTTGTTGCTGTTCTATCTGGATCTAATTAGGTCCTAAACAGTGGAATATCACTGATTTAACTTTTAGATGATCCCCTTGAATAGCCAAGCACAGCTGGTTCGCGCTCTACTGAGCTTACACACAGTATACCGTAGGACTGTGAACGGGATGCTGCTTTTCACAAAACTCCCACATCTGTAGATTCCCCAGAGACATCTCTCATCGGGCACTTTCTCTAATCGCTGCTGACTTGCCATTTCCCTTCTTAATTGTGGTTCTGTGGCTTCGATTACGGAGCTAGCACACCGGTGTGGCCCACAGGATTGCTTACAATAATGAAGAAGGTGTTCTGGGGAGGCAATTACACATCACATGCCTTTGATGAAGTTCCTTCTTACGCCTGGTATGGCCGGAAGCCGGGTGAGGGGTCTAGGCCGGCCGTGCCGGCGCTAGGCAAGGCGGGTGACTGGTAGGCAAATTAGGGACAGGAGGCCTGTCTGTTCTAATCTGCAGAGCTACCAGGGAGAGGCTGATGATCAGCCAGGGCACAGGGACGGCATAGTCTTTGAGGGCGTATTCACATATGTTAGTGCGCACCAAAAGTGAAAGTGATACATTGTTTTCATTTCTCAGCTACTGCGGTTTGCTTTCACACAGCACTTTCTTTACTCTGGTCCAAATGCAACACCACAAGTCACATGAAAAGGCTCAGTGCTGTCATTGGTCAATATCTTTCTGGGGGCGGGTGCAAGAGCGTCTTGAAAAAGTTTTTAGGTCAAACGTGGTGTGCACAAGGTAGTTGCGTCGGTCCGAGGTCGTGCACTTTCACACAATAACTGGTGCGCACAAGAATTCGGTTGAAGCCGCTCCGAGACCACCCCTTCTGGAGGGTCTCGGTGTGGCTGTTTTGGTGCGCACCTGAGTGCGATTGCTGTGTTCACACAGGCCTAAACGAAGCGCTCTCGGGCCCAAAGCTCATTTGGTGCGCACTAACTAGTGTCTGTGTGAATACACCCTAAAAGACTATGAAACCAGTCCTCTTGGTCGGTGCAACTGTGTTTGATAACTTGCCCTACAACTGATTCTTGCTGTGAAAGTATGTCTCTCTGTATTGTCTGTTATGTTTCTTTTATTGCTGTAACTTTGTTTCTGCTGCCTACCTGGCCAGATCGTTCTTGAAAAAGAGATTTTAATCTCAATGATGCCTATCTGGTTAAATAAAGGATTTGGTTGATTGATTGATTGATTGATTGATTGGTTGGTTGATTGGTTGATTGGCTGATTGATTGATTGATTGATTGATTGATTGATTGATTGATTGATTGATTGATTGATTGATTGATTGGTTGATTGATTGATTGATTGATTGATTGATTGATTGATTGGCATTCGTCTGCAGTATTCACCAGGTACCAGCCTGCAGTAACAGCTGTCTCCACTGCAACCCAGCACAGCAGCAGGAGCGGGTAAAAACACATCTGGCCCCAAATCCTGTGTGATTAATACCCAGGAGTCTAAAAGCCTTGCTCATCCGCTCCTTCGTGCTCTAGCTCTTCTACAGGAGCAAATCTGAATCAGAATTCATTTATTGTCATTGTACTTAACAGACCCATGGTGCTTACAACAATACAACAATGGACGAGTGCAAGGACAGGACAGGGCAGGGTATGAGCAACACCATGGCTGACGCGGTCGTGCATTCCTGTTACCGTAGTAACAGTACCGTAGTTAGTACTGTGGCTAGTCCGATGGACATCTGCTTTTGGTGACTATGGAAAAACTGGCAGTGCCGTTTTCCAGAGAGGACTAGCCTAAATTAATTGACCACATATCAATTATTTCTCACTGCCCAAGGTTACATGCTGGAGAATATGACGTATGCCCGCAAATCAGCAAGATTTGTGAGCCAGGAGCCTTTTCATACGTCATATATCTGAAAGGATGAGGCCGGATCTGTACAGACAGCAGCTTTTACAGTTAGAAAGCCGACCCGCTTTCCCCCACACGGCCATTTATGTAATCGATGTAGGTGGCATTTCAGCCAGGATGTGACATTTCAGCCATGATGTGACAGGTGATGTACAGTGAGTATCACGCCCTGGGGGAAGAGAAACCCAAGCCTCCGTGACATGAGGGGAGATCTCACTCTCAGCTAAGACAATAAGTAACACCAGAGAAAGTCTCGGCTAAAGACCCGAGGATAAGTCACAGTGAGGATTTTTCATTTCATTTCATATTCTTTATTGTCCCCGTGGGGAAATTTGTTGTGGACTCTGCTGGTCCTGCAGGTCACAAGACAGACATCGCAATCATCCTCAACACATGAATTTAAGTAGACAATAAATAGCAGTGGCAACATATTGCACAACCCTCAGTTGACATATTGCACAGCCCTCAGTCAAGTAAAATAAAACAGTCAATACAATCAATATACTGGAGGAGTGGCGTCAAGTTTCTGTTAGAACTTACTGGAGGCAGATAATTTGATTCTCTGAGGTTAATGACAAACACAGAACCCACCGAAAGATTAAGTCTTCTGTGGAACTAAACTGTTTAAAGCTCCAGTATTGTTCCAGATCAGGGAAAATGCTCTGGTTCTGGTTCCTTAGTTTGTCCCCCCAGAAATGAAATGAGGTTAGGCACATTGTGGGTATTCATCGTTAGTTATAGTCATTATACTGGTAGTATACTAGGTGGAGAGTCGGTGGGGTTCGGTCGTGGAATGCACCGGAGCACTCCCTACTTCCGCCATCGAAGTTTGGGTGCGCGCTTAGAGGCTGGCACTACCGATGTAAGGAAGGTCTCTGAAAAGCATGGATGAAGGCAGCCCTGCTCTGTGAAGATCCCCTGTGCTGGTTTTAGGAATGTACTGTATGTTCTTAGTCTGAGTTGTGTTGTGCTAACTTGTGTTGATTATTGAGCCAGTCTAAGACGATTTTCTGTCACGACAGACAATAAAGTTTTCTGAATCTGAATCTGAAGCTCCTGGGTGCTCATTGTCCGAGCAAGACGCTCCAGACAGAACGAGCGTCCCTCAGAACGAGAGCCAGGGCGAATGGAACACAGTGGAAGGAAGCTACACTGTGTCATGCCACTCTGAATCATTGGATTTAGCTGCGAACAGTTGGACCTTTCACAAATCCAGGAGCTCTACTCAGGGGACCATCTACAGTACGTTCTAAATCCACCGAGTTCAGAGCTTAAGTTAAAGTAGCTCTTTTGGTGCCACACATCAAGCGCCAGGGAGGGGTCCGGTCACCTCCACACCATGCGAGCGAGGAAGAGGCTCACTTACATTTATTGTGTCCTGTGCGTGCGCTGACTTGTTATGTTCAGCGCACAGCTGCGATCTGTACTACCCCACAGTTGTTGGTTGTCACGGCCCGGCGAAGGTGGGCTCACTGCTGTCTAAACAACGACTCTCCCAGTGGATTTGGGAGGGCATCTCCAAGTCCTACGAGACTGCGGGTCACCCTCTGCATGGGGCTGTTCGGGCACGCTCTACGAGGGGCGTGGCCACGTCGGTTTTCCTGTTCAATGGAGTGTCTGTGGCAGATATTTGCGCGGCGGCGACTTGGTCGTTATCGTCTCTTCTTATTCCGCTACTATCTTTTGTCCATGTCGTCTGTCTCTGTGGCATCGTCTGTGCTGGGCACAGCGGCCAACGGGAGACAGCGTTAGACATGATGGTCCAGGGCGGGACTGCAAGGTGAGTGGCGGTCTGCTCCTGTCCCATTGGCTCTGGGAGGGGCTCGGACGGGTTATATTATGGTGTAAACGCTCCCGGTCCGGCTCTCCCCTCACTGCTGATAAGAGTGTGGTGGGTAGGGACCAGTGCTTGGGTTGGGCTAACTTGTGGTATGGTCTCACCTTGGAGCCCTTGCTTGTGTCCTGGCTGGCCAGTTTTTGTTAACAGGACCAGCAAGAGTGTATGGTGCGGTCGTGTAGCTCCGCTTATGCCAATAGGAGCTAGTCCTGTGGGGCGGAGCTCCACAAAATAGAACAACGGTTATGTATTGTAACCCTAGTTCTATGAGTGGAGTGAAGCCGAAGCCCCACATGGGGCAGACTTTGCTGAACCCCAGTCTGCTGAAAGTTTCGGGGAGGAGCAGATGTGCAGGCGAAGCCCACTTATACAGTGGTGCACCAGACCTAGTTGGGCACAGGTGCATATATGTTTTTTTTCTTCAGTCAATGTAGCTGGCTAGAGTTTCTCAAGCCAATAGGAGCTAACCCTGTGGGGCTTCGCTCCACTCATAGAACTAGGGTTCAAAATAACTTACCGTTATAGTCATTATATTTTACAACATAGAATTGATTGCTCTTATTTTGGTAATTTGATCATGTTGGTAGATCAGAGATATGGCTTGGTCAGATACTGTATGTGTCCAACGGTAATAAAACGAGTCATTCCCTTATGGGGAGTCTGGGGATCGGTGGTAAATCTGACTGCTGAACTCTTGACTTGCGCGATCGTAGCTCAGGTACACCGTTTGAGGCTCGCACTCGAGACAAATGCGCTCCCCTGAATAGCATGGGCGCACGAAATCCAGTTCTTTGGAAGCTTTACACAGCTGTGCTTTGACATTTCACTCTTGTTAGGTGAGCATGTGCTTTGGACAACTCACTCTAAGATGGAGCGAGCAATATGAAACAGGGCGAATGAAACCCAATGGACAGAAGTTATCACACTACACTCAATCCTTTGATAAAGCACAGACGGCTAGACTCTTCAAAAATGCAGGTACAGCATAACTGATATTGAAACGAAGTGCTCAGTGGCTCTTTTACTTTTCACACAGAGCTTAAAGCTTCAGGAGTTAAATGCTGTGCACATGAAATGACGAATACTTATACATTTCATATGTTCATATTCATAAAGAAAATATCACATTTCCACTCCATTACCACAAAGGAACATTTTTCATGAGTGGGGGACAACATGTTGACTGATTCGGCTACATCTTGTTTGTTAGAGGTGAAAACTGCCTACGCTGTAGACATTTTGTTATGAGGATTAGATTTCTACAGCTTTGATGGCAGTCTTTTCTAGAATACTGAGCAGAACCTGGACAGAATACAAAAATCTGTGTCATGATACTAACTCAAATCAAGACATTGCCCCAATTCAATGCCTGTATATTGCTTATTTGCTCTCACCAGGGATCTGTTTGTGTGAAGCTTTGGATCACAGAGCAGCATTCGTTGAAACCTGGTGGGGAATTAGCAGGCTTTGAATGGAGTTTGGGGACTAAACCTAATTTCCTCTGTTTCTTACGATTAGCACTGAGTTTTAGGCAGGTCTCGTTAGGTGACAGCTGTTCACATGTGCTGAGCACTGTGACATGAGCACTGTGGGGTCTCTGGGGGTGTCGAGGTTCATTTGGCTCAGCGCTGCAGCAGGTAGCACTTAAGCTGTCGATGGGCATCGGCTTAATCTACAGCTCTGTCAGCCTTTCAATAAAGCAAAGCTGTCAATAGAACAGCACTTCATTAAACCTCCCCAGTCCTCCTGCCTCATTTGTTCCGTTCTCCCTTTGACTCAAAACAAGGCAATAGCGTGCGGCATCTGCAAGTATTTACAGGAAATTCAATTAAATATAATATACCCCATCTGCCGTTACACCGGTTTGTGTCTGTCCGTGTCTGTCTGTGTGTGAGTGTGAGTGTGAGTGTGTGTGTGAGTGTGTGTGAGTTTGAACCCTGCTGCTACAGGGAGTTGGGCAGAGGGATGCCCCAGTGGCCCCAGAGAGAGCACCGATGTAAAGACTGGACTAACTGTGCTTTAATCCTTTGTTTGACTCGCTGGCCCGTGGATGTCGCCTCTCTCGCTACTGAACGTGGGGCTGTTAAGAGAGACCCACAGGAGCATTATGTCCACACTGAGGCATAGTCTGTACTGAATGCGGGGCTGTTAAGAGAGACCCACACTGAGGCAGAGTCTGTACTGAAGCACTTGGGACTGGAGCTGCTGTTTCCTCTCTGAGCATCTGTTGGGTTGCAGTAGGACTGAATTTTCTGTTATGAAAGGTGCTGTACAGTACAAATACAGTTTATTATTGTTATTATTATTATTACTTTGAGGAAAACTTTGTGTGATCCTGGCAAACGCACCTTTATTTGGCACAAGAATTCCCAAATCCCTCTTGTCTCAGCCTTTAACCGTTGCACCAGTGTTTTTGCATGACCTTGGCTTTTGCGGGGCTCTGGTGTAATACTGTATATGAATTGAAGCACAAAAGCACAGTAATATTGGGATTTGCTATTCATCTGAAATGCAGCTGATCAATTCAGGGGGCACACCAACAAACAGCCAGCCTTGGTTTATTTATTTATACAAGCCATTCGCCTTGAATACGAAGAAAACTGTAAATGGAGGTGCTTGGTACTGTACATGACCTCTGTTAACTTCTGTTGTCTGAAGTATAAAGCATTAGGGCTGGGCGATATTGACAAAAATATACTTTGCAGCGATGCAATTTTTTGCGATATATATTGCAATATATTTTGTTTGCTTAAAACAGAAATAAGCAAACTTCTAAACATACAAGCCTATGTCCTATATGAGGTTAGAACTAAACAGTGATCCTCGTGTCTGCTTACACTGGTAGCCAAGTGTCTTGACTGCATTCCAAAATGCCTACTAATAATGCGTCTCTTAGTTTTTGACAGTCAACAAAATTAAAAAGTTGAGCAGAAAGTTTGTATCATGACATGTTTTGAGTTAACATAGCAGGGGAAAAAAGAGAACAACATTGCAGGCCCTTGCCATGTGACTTTTGCGCATGTGCTCATTGAGATGGCGATGCATAAACCATATATTGTTCAGCCCTATAAAGCATTGTTGTATAAACGAGCTACAGCATTTGTGACCGCCACTGGAGGTTTGGTCCTGATGTCTGCAGTCCTCAAGATGCACTAGACGGAAAAATACGTTTTTTTCCTCCCCATATTACGAAAATTGAAGTTTCGTGGAACCCACTCAATATGACAAACAATTTTAGGATCACTAAATGTGTCATATTTTGTCGTCAAAATCCATGTCGTGTGAGAAGTGTGAGCAGCTCTGAATCATTCAAGCCCTTTTTCTTCCCTTAGTGATTTCAGGTGTACCAACATTCACAGAAACATATCTTCTTCAAATATCTGCAGATTTCAATGCATGGCTTAAGCCTTTCAAGCTTAAATTTACACTTTCATCCGTAAAACACAGAAAAATGACCTTGGCAGACATCAGGGCCAAACCACCAGTAGCAGACATCAGGGTCAAACCTGCAGTGGCAGACACACACACACGTACTGTATCTCTTATAAATGAATGTGCAACACATCACTTCAACACGGGCTTGTTTTCCTCAAATCCTTAATCACCTCTACCTCCCTCTAGTCTGCGAGTGGGAAAGCAACTCTTAAATTATTCTGCCCCCTGATGAGAGAACCTGATACAGTGTCTCTAGGCATCCCTAAGCATACTCCACGCAAAGTCGATTGATTTATGGAACTCGTCTTACCTGACAAGATTTAAAATGGATTGAGTACATTACGAGTCAGACCAACTCCATTATTGACAAGCTATCTGTCCTCCAGTTAGATAGGATTCTCCACTGAGGGATGCTACCTGCAGTTCATTACAGTGACAAGCTGTCATTCCGCCAAATCAGTTTCTCTCTCTCTCTCTCTCTCTCTCTCTCTCTCTCTCTCTCTCTCTATCCCCCCACCCCCCCTCCCACCCTGTAGAGCACGTTTAAGTTTAAGTCCGAGAGCGACATCCACCTGGCGGAGCACCACAAGCAGGTTCTGTATGACGGGAAGCTGGCCAGCTCCATCTCCTTCACCTACAACGCCAAGGCCACCGACGCCCAGCTCTGCCTGGAGTCCTCGCCCCGGGAGAACGCCTCCATCTTCGTCCACTCACCCCACGCCCTCATGCTACAGGTCAGTCACCCGGGGCTTCCTACATCTGTCAACCATTTAAAAAAAAAAAAAAGATAGTCTAAAATTATTGCTGTCAGACAAAATCATTTAAATATGTAAATGACATGCCGTGGGCCACATCGGTTTTTGCTGCCGTTTTTATCGTGTGGCTGTTGTATTTCCCCCTCCACCCGCCCAGGATGTGAGAGCCATCGTGACTCACTCCATCCACAGCGCCATCCACTCCATCGGGGGGATCCAGGTCCTCTTCCCCCTCTTTGCCCAGCTGGACTATCACCAGCAGGACGACAGCCAGGTGGAGACCACCGTCTGGTGAGTGCAAAGCGCTGGCCTGTCCCGGCTCTGGCCTCTGTAGAAACGGGACGTTTTGGAATCGGTGAGAAGTAGGCATACTGGAGTGCGTCCCGTTCCTCCTTTCTCAAGGGACTATCCTGTTCACCCATACGGCAGTGCTTCCTTTTGCATTTGCCTTCTGCTACCAGTGTTTTGAATATACTGCAGATTGGTCTATCCATGTTAGCATACTGTATGTGATATGCTTTTCCTGCTGTTCCCTATCTGTCTTTGTTGGCCTGCCCCCCCCCCTTCCCCAGACACACACATGCACACACACACACACACACACACACACACCACCACCACCACCACCACCCACCGCCCATCCAATTGCAATCACAGCACTGCTGTAATCCTGTGTGAGCTCAGTGATGGCAACGTGACGGGGGAGGACGCACAGCAGATCTGAACACTCTCTCTGTCAGTCTCTCTTTTACTCCTCTCTCTCTCTCTCTTCCTCCTCTCTCTTTCTGTCAGTCTCTCTTTTCCTCCTCTCTCTCTCTCTCTCTCTTTCTGTCAGTCTCTCTCTTCCTCCTCTCTCTCTCTCTCTCTCTCTCTCTCTGTCAGTCTCTCTTTTCCTCCTCCTCCTCTCTCTCTCTCTCTCTCTCTCTCAATTCAATTCAATTCAATTCACTGAGCTTTATTGGCATGAAAGAACAAGGTTCATTATTGCCAAAGCAAAGTCTTATACATAAATAATAAATACATAAATATAATTAACTCAAGAAAAGAAAAAGAAAATTCATTTATTTAATAAATAATTAAATAAATGAAAGAAAAATATAATTAACTCAAGAAAAGAAAAATAAACAAATAAATAATTAAATAAATGAAAGAAAAAGTATAAGCTAAAAGGTGAATATGAATATGAAGGTGTTGTCTCCGACAGTGAAGGGTCTGGGTTGTTGCGTGTTCAGCTCCCATACCCAGCCCCAGCCCTGCGGAGTGAGTATCAGTAGTTATGTGTATGTAATTACGTGTTTGTGTGTACCTAGACTAAAAATGTATGTGAATGTATGTGTACAATGGAATTATAACATATACATATAAATCAGTCTTATACCTACTACTTATATTTACATATACATAGACTTCTTATATAATTACTATTCAGAAATTGTGCATTCTAAAAGAACATGTTACATTATAGATCAATAATATAACAATAATATGAAATCAATGTCAATATACATTAAAGCAAACAAACAAAATAAATAATGGTCTCTTTTCCTCCTCTCTCACTCTCTCTGTCAGTCTCTCTTTCCCCCCCCCCCTCTCTCTCTCTCTCTCTCTCTCTCTCTCTCTGTCAGTCTCTCTTTTCCTCCTCCTCTCTCTCTCTCTCTCTCTCTCTCTCTTGTCCTTGCTGTGTGCGTTAGACTGAGTGCTGCCACAGTCTTATCCTCCAGGACATCAGTCCCAGTCGGGCCTGTCTGAGAGCGCTGCTGTGGCTGGGCTCCCTCTGTCACCTGCTGTGACCGTGCGCTCCTCTCAGTCAACTCGTCTTGCTCTTCCCATGCCCCTTGGAACAGCCGATGTCATCGGTGACCGTTCTACCCTATCTGAAAAAGGAAATATGTTTTGCTGGCAGGGGGGGGGGGGTCAACCTGTCTATTAATTATCTTGATTACTAGTGGTCCAAACCATGGACAATGCAAGAAAGAGGGATGGGCTGCACTTGAAACAAGATATCAAACACATTTGGAAAGGATTTGAATTCCTATTTTTAGTCTCAATTTTTTGCATTTTGGCACTGGTGATTTTCCTTTGACTCTGGCTAAAATCTCTGTGGGGGGCGCCAAAAAATTCCTCCATGCAGGAAAAACCCTGTGTGTTGGTCTATGTTTGTGTTAAAAGTGCATGTGTGTGTGTCTGCTGGGGGCGTCCTTGTCTGCAGTGTCCTTGCAATGTGAGCTGGCCTTGGAGCGGGGCCCGCTGGAGGATGTGAGTTAAAGCCGATTAGGGGCTGTCAGCGAGCACCACTGTCACTCAGCCAAAGACTTCAGCTGAGGGGACCTGCAACAAAGAGACAGACTGACCCCAATGCAGTGGTTGGCGGTCCCTCCCCTCCCCTCTTCGAGGAAGCGGTCATTCTGGATTTAGAACAGAGAAGAGGGCCGGGCTTGAATCCCCCAGCCAATCGGCTCGCCTCCTCCGAAAACGACCTTGGAGGAGCTCGTCGTCACGTCACGTTGTCTCCCTATTCCGCTGACTGCCTAAGAATCGTTTTTAGAGTCCTTTATAACTCGAGGAACAGATTTCATGTTAATAAAAAGATGATTTCATGTGTGGCGCTATAGACGTTGTGTGTGTGTGTGTGTGTGTGTGTGTGTGTGTGTGTGTGTGTGTGTCTGTCTGTCTGTCTGTCTGTCTGTCTGTCTGTCTGTGTGTGTGTGTGTGTGTGTGTGTGTGTGTGTGTGTGTGTGTGTGTGTGTTGCAGTGCCACGCTCCTGGCCTTCCTGGTGGAGCTGCTCAAGAGCTCCGTAGCCATGCAGGAGCAGATGCTGGGAGGGAAGGGCTTCCTTGTGATTGGCTATCTCCTGGAAAAGGTACAGGAAACTCCTTTCACAAGACATACAGCACCGTACCTACTCTAGCATGTCATGTTTTCTTTTAGAAGAGCAGAAGCTTACTTTTTGACATTTATCAACCTTGCCTTGTGTAATTCAAAAACCTTTTTTCTCCTCCCTATCAATCAAAGGCCACTGATGGAATCTGATAATATATCCACCGTGTTGAAAGAGGTAGACTCAACAGCGCAGCCGTTAGTTTGACTTTAACAGCATTAGCCCACACACTGTACAGTGCTCTTAGAATGGAATGAGAAATGTAAGAATGAGGCATTGTGGCACAGAGTAGAGAGCTTTTCTTGATGAATTGAAGGAGCCATTTTGTATTTTGTTCTGTTCTTTCAACTTTCATCCTCAGACTCTGTCTCAGCAGGCTCTCTCTATTTGTTATATTTCTTGCACTCTCTTCCTTTCTCTCTCTTTCTCTTTCTCTCACTCCTTGTTTTTGTGCGTGGCTGTAAGCCAGCGCACCATAGATAGCATTTGTCTGGTTGTCACTCCCTCCCTCCCTCCCTCCCTCCGTCCCGTTGTTGACCTGCAGTTCTATGTTGTCAATACAAGAGGCAGTAGTCCCAGCACAACAAAATTAATACACTATGACACCACACAGTTTCAAGTTCCTCGGTAGTGTCTCAGTAATTACCCATTATATATTAGGCTATAATTTGCATGTATTTACCAGGTAAATGTTTAGTTTTTTCAGACGGACCGGAGACTGATTGTGCCACCACAAGAGGCAGTGGTCCCAGAACACCAAAATAAAAACATGACATCACACAGTATCAAGTTCCTCGGAAGTGTAGTGGATAACGTGTCTGACTCCCGTGTGGAAGGTCAGGGGTTCAAGCCCCGGTGGGGAAGCTTTTTTTTTGTCACTGGATGTTATAGAAGCTATGTAAAAATGTGGTTACCTGGTGGTGCTATGTCAGTTACTGAATTTATGTGCAGTAATTGAACATTTGAAATACTCCTGTTTTGAAATTATACCTACAGTATCATTTCAATTCACAGCTATTTCAGTGGCATGACTAGCTTCCGTCCTACCAGTCCTGTACAGAAACAAGCCAGCCATGCACATAAGCCAGGCTGGACCTGGCCTGGTTCCATTTTGGGATTCACTGACGAAGCCTGACAGCGCGCTGGCATCCCCAGAGCGCTGGCTCTTTTGCAACATCGAGAAATGAGTCCACTTTGTCACTCAGTGGCTGTTTAGAGCCTTGAGCTACTGGTAACTAAGAGCCAGTCAGAGTTGGCACCCAAGAACCGCTTGCCTATTTGGTTGCATTCCCTCCCGCTGCCAGCTTCCACACTGACACACACCCTCCCATCTGTTACAGATCTGTTTATTCCACACCGTCCCTCTCCCTCTACCCATCTCTCCCTCCCTCCATTCCTCCACCTGGGCAGGACACAGGTGCTAGACACAAGACTCCTCAAAGAGAAACACTACATCTCTGAAAGTCAAGCTCTCGCAAAAAATCTATTTTCCCTTGTTTTGTACAGTATATCTGTGATATCCAAGAGGCTTGGACTTGGACATTTGGATGGATGAATTTTGGATGGATGAATGGATGGATGGATGAATGGGTGGATCGACTGATTGTTTGATTGACTGATTGATTGATTGCTTGACTGATTGATTGATGGATTGACGGGTTGATTGATTGATCGGTTGATTGATTGATTGATTGATCATCTTCGCCCTATCCCTTGTCCCCCAGTCGTCGCGGGTGCACATCACCAGGGCCGTACTGGAACAGTTCCTGTCTTTCACGAAGTACCTGGACGGACTGACCCACGGGGCGCCGCTGCTCAAGCAGCTGTGTGACCACATCCTGTTCAGCGCAGCCATCTGGATACACACGCCCGCCAAGGTGAGTTCTGAGTCTAGGTAGGTAGGTGTAGGTCTGAGTCTAGGTAGGAAGGTGTAGTTCTGAGTTTAGGTAGGTAGGTGTAGGTCTGAGTCTAGGTAGGTAGGTGTAGTTCTGAGTTTAGGTAGGTAGGTGTAGTTCTGAGTCTAGATAGGGAGGTGTAGTTCTGAGTCTAGGTAGGTAGGTGTAGTTCTGAGTCTAGGTAGGTAGGTGTAGTTCTGAGTCTAGATAGGTAGGTGTAGTTCTGAGTCTAGATAGGGAGGTGTAGTTCTGAGTCTAGGTAGGTAGGTGTAGTTCTGAGTCTAGATAGGTAGGTGTAGTTCTGAGTAGGTAGGGAGGTGTAGTTCTGAGTCTAGGTAGGGAGGTGTAGTTCTGAGTCTAGGTAGGGAGGTGTAGTTCTGAGTCTAGATAGGTAGGTGTAGTTCTGAGTCTAGGTAGGGAGGTGTAGTTCTGAGTCTAGGTAGGGAGGTGTAGTTCTGAGTCTAGATAGGTAGGTGTAGTTCTGAGTCTAGGTAGGGAGGTGTAGTTCTGAGTCTAGGTAGGGAGGTGTAGTTCTGAGTCTAGATAGGAAGGTGTAGTTCTGAGTCTAGATAGGAAGGTGTAGTTGTGAGTCTAGGTAGGGAGGTGTAGTTCTGAGTCTAGGTAGGCAGGTGTAGTTCTGAGTCTAGGTAGGTAGGTGTAGTTCTGAGTCTAGATAGGTAGGTGTAGTTCTGAGTCTAGATAGGGAGGTGTAGTTCTGAGTCTAGGTAGGGAGGTGTAGTTCTGAGTCTAGGTAGGTAGGTGTAGTTCTGAGTCTAGATAGGTAGGTGTAGTTCTGAGTAGGTAGGGAGGTGTAGTTCTGAGTCTAGGTAGGGAGGTGTAGTTCTGAGTCTAGGTAGGGAGGTGTAGTTCTGAGTCTAGATAGGTAGGTGTAGTTCTGAGTCTAGGTAGGGAGGTGTAGTTCTGAGTCTAGATAGGTAGGTGTAGTTCTGAGTCTAGGTAGGGAGGTGTAGTTCTGAGTCTAGGTAGGGAGGTGTAGTTCTGAGTCTAGATAGGAAGGTGTAGTTCTGTGTCTAGATAGGAAGGTGTAGTTGTGAGTCTAGGTAGGGAGGTGTAGTTGTGAGTCTAGATAGGGAGGTGTAGGTCTGAGGTAGGTACTGTAGGCTGCCTTTCATCTCATCTTTTAAGTACTTCAATAGTAGTCGTAGTAGTAGCTCTAAAGCCTGTTCAATATACAAGAGTGGCATATTTACTGTAAGGTCAATTCATCAAAATGAATGGATATTTTCCCACATGTCTGAAAAAATCTCACAGCTGCATGTTTTCATTGCCTGCTGTCACACTCCATCCCTAAACCTTCAGAAGGTTTTTTTTTTGTATAGATATTTCAAGAGTGAATTATTTCCCACCATCTTATAATGACCCGTGAAGAAATAAATGAGGCGCATCAAAGGAGTTGGGTTTGTGTGGAGACGTCTCAGTGATGCCGCTGGTCAGGGGCCCCCGCATGAAGAAATAAAAAAACTGTGGGAATACGAGAGGCGCCTGGCTGAGTGTGTCTGTGGGGGCCGGGCCGTAACGCTCCTCCGAACTGGAGTAGAGAGAGATGGAGGGATACGAGGGACGAGAGAGCACAGGCGGAGGTAAAGAAGTGGGCCAGAGTGCTTTTAGATAAAACAACATCACCGAGTTCTGCACCCCCCCTCCAATACACTTTTGTCCACTCACCACCTTCGTCTCTCTGTCCTCACGTGTCGATTCTGAGAGCCGTGTGTCTGCTGGGGCTTGTGTTTGGATGAGACAAACCCGCCTGACCTTATCCTCCCCTCCCCTCCTTCCCCTCCCTCCCTCCCCTCCCCGCCCTGCCCACCCGTGGCCTACTAGAGGGGGATGGTTTTAGTTGCCCTTTCTATTTCAGACACCGACGATGCCCCGTTGCGATGTCCCATCACCTCCGGCGTTTCATCGCCGTGCCGTCCGACCGCCTCCGCTCGCGTCCGTGTTCCTTTCCTGCTGCGGCCGCCTCGGTAGCCTAGCTAGCTCTAAACTCTAGCTCTTAATGCGCTCTACGCAGCTGTAAGCTTGGCGCTGTTCAGCTACAGGACATTCAGCTTGCCGGTGGACACGCCCACCCTCACGGTAGAAGCACGGCGTTCTCGGCCGCACGCCCGCCGGGAAGAAGGGCTCAACACCACAGCAGATAGAGCAAAGCTAGAGCAGCCGGGGAGGAGACAAGCGTGGGTTATTCAGGTAAGAGTACAATCATTGGAGACAGTTTAATTGCCTATGGATCTGTGTGTGTGTGTGTGTGTGTGTGTGTGTGTGTGTGTGTGTGTGTGTGTCTGTGTGTGTGTGTCTTCACACTCCAGGTACAGCTCTCCCTGTACACGTACCTCTCTGCGGAGTTCATCGGCACGGCAACCATCTACACCACCATCCGTCGCGTGGGGACGGTGCTGCAGCTCATGCACACGCTCAAGTACTACTACTGGACCAGCAACCCCGCCGACAGCAGTGGCATCACGCCCAAGGGCCTAGGTGAGCACCGCGCACACACACACACACAAGCGCGTGCGCCATTCCGGTTGGCCGTGCTATCGTATTCCCAGCGGTCAAGGTTCCATTGTGATGAATGCGCAGCTCCCCTGGCCGCTAGAAGTCAAGGATTTGCAGGTGAACACAAGGGCAGCCAGCTGAACAGGCCGGCCTCGGTGAACCGGCAGTGGCGTGTTCTAAATGAGTCATCTCCCCCGCGCAGACGGAGGCTTCTGTCTGTCATCCACCGGGACAGTGGCCGTCATCTGAGCTGACAGCACGCGGCAGACATGCGACATCACTGCTGTCACCCCCCCGCCCCCTCCAGCGACGGGGCTGGATGGGGAGGTCAGGGTTCTGGAACTCCAGACCAAGAAGATGATTGGCAGCTCCGCACTGTGACCTAACAGCCAATCACTCGGAAGGCCGCGCTCAAAGCGAAAGTGCCCTTGAACTGTCATTTCCCCTCTCTGACGCCGTTTTCTGAAACGCTTTTTCAAAGACACCGAGAGACGAGTTTAACGACGCGCTGCGTCATGTACTATAGGCTACGGCCGGCAATCTGTTTCCCCACGAAACGCGTTCTCTCGCAGGCTGCGAGCGTCGCTGTAGCAATCCAATCATAACAATCAGAAGTCTGCCCAATTATTTACACTAAGGACGCTTGATTTTGATTAATAATTAACTGTTTCCATGTTTAACAACTTACCGCTCATTGATCGCGTATGCGCCACTAATGACTTTTCATAACCAAAACAAGGAGGGGAGCGGCAGAGACATTAATCATGTGTAGGCAGGAACAGGGCGCGAGCCAAGGTGAACGCTGCAGTGTTCCAGAAAATTTAAACATACAGTAGCGCTGAGGGCACTTAATGATTCTGCACAATCTCAAGTAACTGAAGCTCAGCGTTTACAAATTAGCAAGTGAAAGTGGTTTTGCTGTGTTTTCACCAGACATGATATAGCTGGAAGTCCTTAGCTCTTAGTCCTAAGAAGAAAACGCACTCCGGGAATATTCAGAGAGGTGCTGGTAGTGGGAAATAGACTGGTATAGAAAAAGAATAAACTGCACACTCGGGTCTAGATGCAAAAGAAGGTTAGTAGACGTTTCTTCTAGACTGTGACCAAGGCTACGGCCGAAACATTGTCTACTAAACTTATTTTGCATCTAGACCCGAGTGTGTGGTTTCTTCTTTTTATGAAGACGATAGCCTGGCTGGAGGCATTATGGTTTTGGGTTGTCCGTACGTCTGTACGATGTCCGTACGTCCATACGATGTTTGCTAATGCAATATCTCTGGAATGCATTGACGGAATTTCTTCCCCTTTGGTACAAATGTTCACTGGCACTCAAGGATGAACTGCTTAGATCGTGGGGGTCAAAGGTCAAGGGTCACAGTGACCTCGCAAAAGGCATTTTTGGCCTAGTAAACACGATATCTCAGGAATGGCTTGACAGAATGTGTTCATATTTGGCCAAAAATGTCCAGTTGGACTGAATGATGAACTGATTAGATTTTTGTGGTCAAAGGTCAAAGTTCAAGGTCACTGTGACCTCACAAAAAGTGTTTTTGGCCTGATGAATACAATATCTCAAGAAAGGCTTAACAGAATTTGTTCATATTTGGGTAAAATGTCCTGTTGGGCTCAAGGATTAACTGATTACATTGTGGGGGTCAAAGGTCTAGGGTCACTGACCTCACAAAATGTGTTTTTGTCCTGCATTAAGCAATATAAGACAACACAAGTGTAATTGAAACCAGGCCAGGTCCAGCCTGGTTTATGTGCAAGGCTGGCTTGTTTCTGTTCAGGACTGGTAGGACGGAAGCTAGTCATGCCACTGAAATAGCTGTGAATTGAAATGACATGAAATAATGTCTTGATAAATTAAGATAGGTCTTGTCGCCTGGACACATCAATTCCAATGCTTCCAATGTTAATCCTGCACAATAAGAGCGAGATAGCTAGTTAGCTCATGAGCTCACAACAACTAGCAGCAGCTTCCAGAACATTAATGGTAGCGGTCAGTGGCTAAAGCAGTTACACTGATGATTCCTGTAACGTTAGCTATTTTGGTGCAATTGGTTCAACTTCTGTTTCTGGACAAAGGTAAGGGATAAACCCAGATAACACAAGGCTAGCGGATATCAGCGGGTCCCCAATATATTGATAGGACAAAAGGACAAGCAGTGGGGAGGAAATGCGAGGGCAGGGGAGTGGGAGGGACAGACTGGTCCATGGGGGGGGTGTGTCTCTAGCCCACTCAGGGGCTGAGTTGTGGGATCCGTGGCGTGGATAGTGGCGTGATGGCGAGACTCCGCCCCCTCGGATCAGAGCTGGTCGTGGACAGTGTACCTCTCTCCAGGCCACCCACCTGTCCCCACCAGTGAAGACCCTGTGTCTCTAGCCCACTCATACTCAACATATGAGGAAAAACAAAAGTGCTTTGCATCAGAAGGTCGATGTGTCTGACCATGTTTTTTGTCCCCAAGGACATTTAAACAGGCTCTGCATGAACACACAGACCGAGGGGGACACAGTCCACCTCTTGACCCTTGTCAAGTTTTTTTATGTCCCATGTGTCTCAAAATCACCAGTACTAGTACACAGAGACAGGGCGGTCAGATACCATCTGGTATCTAAACTAAGGCACCCTGCTATCCTGCTCATCTCCTCTCCCTAGCAGTGTACTGTGCTCAGTGACATCTACTGTACGATTGGAAGTCGCTGACGCTGCCTAGGTTCATGCGAACAAATATTTACCACAAGACTCCCAGCAGAGTCACCTTTGATAAACAGGAGAGGAGAGTGTCCCTGTAGCAGTAGTACAGTAGCATGACATAGAATATGGATGTATGACAGGACACATCTCTGCATTGAAAGTGTATCAGGCTTTTATACAGATGGATCTAGAAGCTTCAGATCAATAATAAAGAAGGGTCCGCTCTTTTAATTCATAATGGTGGACAGACCCCTATTTTCGAATCTAGAAGCTTCAGAGACATTTTCTATGTGCCTACGCACAGATACAGTACATTCATATTTGATCAAGCCATTGCTGTTAGCATGCATAGTGGAGACTGGGCGGATATTTTAGGCTTGTAATAGCCCAGCTATTCAGTTAAGCCAAAACGGTATTTTTTTTGAGTTACTCACACACATACGCACAAATACTCCATTAAGGGATCATTTGGATGATAATCCATATTTGCGAACCAGCTGTCTCTCTTACGTAAAAAACAGACGAGCTTTCTAGTTAAGCTCCTCATGAGTGTACAGTAGCTCTTGCAAACCAGTCACTGAGTATAAATGTGTCTTCGATTGTACCAGAACCCCATGGAGAATATTGTCACAAGATGTCCTGAAATGGATCACTCTCTGGCCAGATCATGTAGGTAATTTTCAGAGTAGGTCCGCTTGCGCTGATCTACTGTAAATTTGTCTTCCCAGTTGTTGTTTTTCACTTCTTCTCAAGTGATGAATGGCTAAAGAAAGGCAGACAAAGAGGAAGGGAGCCAAGGATATAATGAAGTGTTCAATTATAGGAACAAAGAGAAGAGGCTTGGAGGAGGGCGGCAGGGCTCCAGGTAGCCACTCTGTCTCTTCCAAGCACTGCTTCCTCCTTCCCCTCCGCAAATAGAGAGAGCGCTATCGAATTAAAGTAATGCATCATTCTTTCACACACAGAATCTCTACAGGCCCACACACAGATGCCCATTGTCTAAGCTCTCTTCATCCTCTCCTAACACTCACAGAGGCACTGGTTCGCGCGCACACACACACACACACACACACACACACACACACACACACACACACACACACACACTCACACACACTCACACACACACACACACACACACACACACACACACACACACACACACACACACACTTATTAGAGGAATGTGCTTTGAAATGAGGGGACAGTAGCTATAATCAGGAGACTGTATTCACTTGGTGTGTGTGAAGACAGGCTAAGCTCTCTAAAAGCATCTGGGAGGGCAAGCCATTTTCTTTACAAAATTGAATAGAAAACAACGCGTTTGTTTCGGCAAATAGAACAACTAATGAGTCCCCTAAAGCAGTAAGCACAACCGTTAGTCCAGTCTGTCCTGTGATGGAGGCAGGGTATGGGAGCTAGTGGACCTTGATGAAGTGATTTCTGTACACCACGTGACCGTGTTAGATCAGCCTTCTGTGACACACAAATGTCTGACCGCCTGTTTATCCTGAGACCCTCAGTATATCCTGCAGAATTATGACTTGTAGTTTCAGGTCGTCATCTCGCTGATCATCTCGTTAGCTGAAACTATCAGTTATTTTCATCGAAACAATTGAACTCATGTTCATCCTTTTTCAGTTTAATCGGACTGTTTTTGGAAATGCAGAGGAACCATAGCATGGTGATGAGTGATTGTGAAGCGAAGCCCTCTCTCTCCTCTCTCTCTCTCTCCTCTCTCTCTCCTCTCTCTCTCTCTCTCCTCTCTCCTCTCTCCCTCTCTCTCTCTCTCTCTCCTCTCTCTCTCTCCTCTCTCTCTCTCCTCTCTCTCTCTCCTCTCTCTCTCCTCTCTCTCTCTCTCTCCTCTCTCTCTCTCTCCTCTCTCTCTCTCTCCTCTCTCTGCCCTCAGGGTTCACAGGTAATCGGAGGACATGGAAACAGCAGCGCTGGCCTTAATTGGCTGTGATTAACCTGGATGCAGTGGTTGTGGAAAGATGCTCTTATCACGCCGCTCATTGAATGCTCTGTAGCTGTCTCATGTTTTCTCTGGTAGTCGGTGTCAGCTGCAGTGGCCGTGATGTCTGTGAAGCTGGCAGTGATTGCATTGATTACCGGGGGAGAACCAGGACAGTTAGGTTTCCTGTTCCATTGTGTTTCCCATTTTATTTCATGGCCAGATCTACCCGTGCAGTGTAGAAAATGGTGGAGTCTGTTTTTTTTCCCGCTCAGGAAGGACCTTGGTATTCTTTTTGGCGTAGCTACAAGCTGTCACTGTATGACACAATAAACAGAACCGGATATCTGTCAGATTGCCGCCTGAGTATAAATTGGATATGAAATAAATGTACGACAGTTGCTTTGTCAGAATGCGATCACTGTGCTGCTTGGGGAGTAGGCCTATTTGTATGATCCCAAGTGCACCCTTGGAGAGCTCTGCGTCATATAGCTCTTATATATTTTTTGGTTCAAAACAAGGGAGCCAAGCATTGTTAATGGCCTTAGACAGCATCAAAATAAATGAGCTCTTGTGTTTAGCATCCACTTGCAGCTGCCCCTCACTGACATGACAGCTAATCAATGCCCTTTGTAATGTGCCATATATCATTTATCTTTATTTGGGCGGCGTACAGTATGCATATCTAGTTGACAGGGATGGATTGCTTGTGCTCTGTGAAGTTAACTTGATGACCTTGGTGACTTTGAGCTGGCAGACAGCTCTCCAGGCAGCTTTAATGAGATCTTGGCCAGCGTGATGAGCAGGTTGCCGTTAACCTCACACCAGCAGCTGGGGTTGGGCAGCGTGGCCCAGGCCGGGATCCACACGGGATGTGCTCGCCTCCCTCTTCGCTGTCCTCTTCGGTCTTGCTGTGTTTTGGCTGAGCGAATGAGGAGTGTGTGTTTCTGTGTGTGTGCGTGTGTGTATGTGTTTTATGTGTGTCGCTCACTTGCCCCCCTTGTTTGTGCAGATGGACCTCGGCCCACCCAGAACGAGATCATATCCCTGCGGGCGTTCATCCTGCTCTTTCTGAAGCAGCTCATCCTCAAGGTAAATCACACCCGTTAGCAGCAGAGGAATGCACGCACATCAAACAAAGTGCGACAGGTGCTCGACAAAAATCAATGAACCAAAGACAGAGCGAATGTTCACACCTGAAGAAGGCCATTTGTGCCAAAACGTTGTGCCATATTTATTCAAACTCACCGTGGGAGCTACATACAGTGTGCGGACATTCTCTCCGTCTTTAAATCACACCCGTCACCCAGCCCTGCTGCTGCGCGCCTCCGTGCTACAGTCAATAGGGACTTTAAGCAGCGGCGGTTTTGGGAGCGGCTATGGCATTCGCGAACATTCCAACGATTTGCCGTAGTAGTGGAAATCCAGATCACTGAGCAAACACACGGTCACAAACACACTGACAACACGCAAGCTTTGTCATGTCATTACTCTGAACCTTATTGTTGGAACTTGCCAAGTAAACGTGCCGCACAAGCTCCTAGTAGGCTATTTGTTTGGAATCGCATGCACTCTGCCGACATCTCAGCAGGCGCCATTCCTGCAAATAATTACCCAGTCCCCTTCTGTAGCAGCGTCTTTGAGCCCCGTGGCTCCAGGCCGTGATACGAATACGAGAAACTTCAAACTACGGAGAGAAAATTGGACTTCCTGTCTGGAAGGCATCAGCCAACCCGTGTTCTTAAACAGTAACTACTGTTCTGGTTCGGGCTGGGTCCGCCCCGGCTCGCCCCCTGCTCCCAGTCTGGACCCTCGCCCCTGCCCCAGATCCCTGGTTCGCCCTGCTCACCCCTGCCCCGGACCCCTGGTTTGTACTGCTTGCCGCCTGCTCCCGGTCCAGACCCTCGCCCCTGCCCCGGACCCCTGGTTCGCCTGGCTCACCCCCTGTTCTCGGTCCAGACCCTCGACCCTTCCCCGGACCCCTGGTCCACTCTGCTCGCTCCTGGTCCAGACCCTCCCCCCTGCCCCGGACCCCTGGTTCATTCTGCTCACCTCCTGTTCCCGGCCTGGATTCCTCACCCTGAGCTCCTGTGCCCCCTGGACCCTCCTGGACCCTGAGCACCTCCCTCCCAGTGACTACCCCCACACTACTCCCAGATACTTTTGTAAACGCTGTTCTATTCACGTTGTCACCTGGTTTTGTTCTGCCTCCATGTGTTTGGTCTTGTGTTTGTTGTCTTGTCTTCTATGTTGGTTTGTGTCCTCCCAGCCCCAGCTCTTTACACCTGTCCCCTCACTAGTCTCACGTCACTCTAGTCCCTCCTCTCCTGGCCATATAGCTCCCCTCTCTAGTTTTCTGCCCTGTCCCATTTTTTTCAGTTTATTTTATTTAACCTTTATTTTACCAGGAATATTCCCATTGAGATTCAGAATCTCTTTTACAAGGGAGTCCTGGCCAAGACAGCAGCACAATAGTTCCACCTTTAAATACACAAATTAAATGAAAACAAACATAAAACAATTTTTAAAAGTTGGCAATTCATATCAAGACATTATAATCACCAGCAGCGTTCAGTATCAGGATGTGCATTCAGTACTCAAATAGTCCTTAATCCTAGTTTAAAAAAATGTTCCATACTTGGCAGGTAATCCAATTTAAGATGTCTCTGTAATTCACATCAGGGCGAGGGTGCGAATACTACCAAAGACAGTTTGTGTTCGAGGAATTGCATACATAATTTGTCCATCTGACCGAAGATTACAGCTCCTGGTGGTGACTTTAGAAGTCAGGAGAGAACATAAGTAAGGAGGCAAGTCACGCAATATGGCCTTATAAAGAAAAATATACCAGTGCTCCAATCTACGTTTGTGCAAAGAAGGCCAACCAACACTCTCATACAAGCTGCACTGATGAGTACGAAAACAAGAATCAGTTACAAATCTTAACGCTGCGTGATACACTGAATCCAGAATTTTCAGGGAAGATAGATCTGCATGCATGCACAAGATGTCACCGTAGTCAAGTATTGATAGATTCATCCATTCCCTGTTTTGGACCCA
Source organism: Borostomias antarcticus (assembly GCF_949987555.1). Lineage (NCBI taxonomy): Eukaryota > Metazoa > Chordata > Actinopteri > Stomiiformes > Stomiidae > Borostomias > Borostomias antarcticus. Next base: position 32,434,637 of record NC_140234.1, on the reverse strand, counting down.
AAACCAAAAAAGGTTTTGGGTCCAACCTCCACCACCCACCCTAACAATTACCTTTCAATCTGTTTTAGCCGTGATCAATGATGAAGTTCACATCTATTGTACAGTAATAGATGTACATAACAAGCGACAGGCTGGATACCAAACAGGAATGTGCTTGCAATAGTAATACTAATGTCACAAAGCGGCATCTGTCAACTGCGTCCTTTTTTTTCTACAGCCTGTCTGTCTGTCTATCTATCTATCCATCTATCTATCCATCTATCTATCTATCCATCTATCTATCCATCTATCCATCTATCCATCTATCTATCTGTCGTGTATCAGCCATACTGGTAGTTAAGAAAATTCACAGCATATTTGTTTTACTTAAAATTCTCAATTAACTCTCAATTGTTCTTTCCCAGGACCGAGGTGTAAAGGAGGACGAGTTGCAGAGTATCCTGAACTACCTGCTAACAATGCATGAGGTCGGTCTACAGCTTTGTGGCCTCAGAGGAACTCTCATATTGCTTTCGTACTGCTGGGTTAAATACTACCATCCTAGCAGCAGTGAAAGTAACAATTTGGCAACTATGCCAAGAGGAATATCCCTATCGGCAGGGTTGTTTGCACATCCTTTAAACTAGGGGAGTGAGTTTCACCAGTTACTCACTACAGACACGGAGGACTATACTCACTCCTCGAGGGCTTACGAGGACTCAGGATTCACTTGGTTACGATGAGGTGAAAAAGTCCTGGGGGTACCAAAGAAATGGCTAACATTGCCTGCGGCAGTACAAAGTAGATGTCATCTCTTTCTCTCTCTCCCTCTCTCTCTTTCTCTGTCTCTCTCCCTCTCTCTCTATCTCTCTCCCTCTGTCTCTCTCTCTCCCTCTCTCTATTTCACTTCCTCTCTCTCTTTTTCTCTCTCTTTTTCTGTCTCTATCTCTCTCCCTCTCTCTCTCTCTCTCTCTGTCTCTCTCCCTCTCTCTCTCCCTCTCTCTCTCTCTCTCCCTCCCTCTCTCTCTCTCTCTCTCTCTCTCTCTCTCTCCCTCTCTCTCTCTCTCTGTCTCTCTCCCCCCCCCCCTCTCTCTCTCTCTCTCTCAGGATGAGAATATCCATGATGTTCTCCAGCTCCTGGTGGCCCTGATGTCTGAGCATCCAGCCTCCATGATCCCTGCCTTCGACCAGAGGAACGGGATCCGGTAAGCCGACAGGGAAACTGCTGCTAATAGACAAAATCAAAAGTCAATTTCATTTTCATGAAATTATGTGATTGGCTTATGCTGTGCGTCTACATTATGCACTCATGCATTATAGCTTTCTGTAACAAATCTACAGAAATGTAATTATTATATTTACATATTTATTTAATATCTGGCGTGGGTAATCAATCATATGCCCCTTGTGATCTATGAAATATGCACGGACATCAATATCTGATTCCACGCGTGTGTTCTGAGAATTTCCGAAGAGGGCTAGGGTGCTGTTTTGATTAAGATTAGCAAACTCATTTCATGGTCATGTAGACTCTCCTCTGTGTGGCGGATGTTGTCTCACCTCCCCTGTGCCGTCTGGTTTCATCAACTGGCTGATATGGGGAGACATTAAAGAGATATACGGTGTTTTC